>NC_057791.1:22506670-22819352 GCF_014905175.1 Aphidius gifuensis | reverse complement strand
TCACGTAAACCCGGATCAAACTATGCTGTGACCTTTGAAGTTAAACAAGTTTATAAAAGTCAATCGGGTTTTCAACCATTAAAAAAAAATGACAGTGTTAGATTACATTTTCGGGATAAAATTGGTAAAAATAATAGTGCTAAATATAAAATTTGTAATAATAGTGAAATTTTAATTGGTGGTAGTGATTATATTAATATTAATAATAAATTAAATAATTTTGTAACACAATCAACAATAAATGATTATGATGTGACAAAATTTGTGAGAGCTGATATTAAACGTGGTAAAGTGTATATTGTTTTTGTTAATCGTGTTGGACCAAGAAATTTTACAATACTTGGTGAACCAGTGATTCGTAATAAAAAAAATGAACAAACTGTGCAAGCTGTTGTACGACCTGATTATGGTTTGTAAATATTACATTTGTTTTTTTCTATTTAAATTTGTTTTTTGTAAAAAATCACATAAAAATTTCAATTTAAATATAGTTTTTATAAATTTTAAAAATAATTTTAATTCTATACTTTTGTTTTCACATCACGTATATAACTATACTTTGAATATTTTGAAAAAATACTTTTTTTATTTTGATAAAAAGCCCTTTTTTTTATTTCATTTTTTATTTCAAATTTAACAAATTGCGGTCATTCCTCAATGAGACACAATGGCATTTAAAAAATTTAATAAAAAAAAAAAAAAAGAAATTTAAGTGAGATATAATTATTAACATTTATATACTTTTTTTTTTATTTTTAAATATAAAAATTAAATTTTTTGTTATATACTGATTTTAATCATGATCGTACAAATTTTAAAAAAATTAATACTTTTATTAAGCTGACGTCATACGACAAATATATATACGTGCTGTAATTTATTATTATTTTTTTCAATACATATATATGTGTCAGTAATTAAGATGATAGTGCCAATGAAACAATACATGTTGCAATGAAGAAAATCGCTCGATTAATATCATAAATCCAATTATCATCATCAATTGACAGCTCATAAATTTTTTTTCCCTTTAATTTTTTTTTCAAACAAAAATTCCTCCTAAACACCAATTTTTTTTCTCCCAATTTAGCAAACTAATCTTCAGCTAAATTAAATACCCTATAATTAATTTATTTATAAATTTATTTACAACAATTTATCGATCATTTATAAAAGAAAAAAAATCAATAAAAAAATTAATTTTTTGTGTTTTATTGATTGAAGTTTCGGCTGTCATTGTAATCCTTATAATCATCATAAAAATTATATTAACAATCCCATTACATACTCATACATATAAACAATTAATTTTTAAATATAATTATTAATATTTTCATGTATGTGTGTGTGTTTGTGTATGTGTTTATCAACTTGTCGGGTGTTTAATAGCTTGTGATGCTGTTTCGCGAAAAATTCTGCACTCGGGGTTGGGTCTCTTAAGACATATATATATGTATTTTTTTTTTTGTACATATTATTTTATATACATATAAATGTTTAAATGTATTATATACATATATAGATGTATGTAACCAAGGCACGTACGGCCCCGTGTGACCATACTCGGACGGAGTTGTCTGTACAACTGCGTGGCCTAACGCTTTCTGTTGCTACTTCAACCGTTTATTTTAAAAAACAACATATATAAACATTATCCTTGTCTCTTTT
The DNA here is from genome assembly GCF_014905175.1 of Aphidius gifuensis. Taxonomy (NCBI): domain Eukaryota; kingdom Metazoa; phylum Arthropoda; class Insecta; order Hymenoptera; family Braconidae; genus Aphidius; species Aphidius gifuensis. The sequence continues at coordinate 22,817,684 of NC_057791.1, read as the reverse complement.
AACTCGTTACATACCCTTATTAAATACACATCAGACTGCAGGGCGACTCATTTTTTTTTTTCAATACATTTTTTCATTATTAGCTGTAAAAAAAATCTTTTTTTTTTCAAATTTTATATCATATTTTTAATTAGAGGATATGTTTTTTTTTTTTTTACATTATATTTAGAGGATTGATTTTATAGTTAATTTTTAATTGATTAATTTTTTTTTTGTAAATTATTTATACTTGGTTTTGGTAATTTAGCTCTATGGAAAAAATGAATTTATTTTTTGAGCTTTTTTTTTTGGTTTTTAATTGTTGTTTTTGTTTGTTGTTGTTGTTGTTGTTTTTGAATTATTGTAAATTAAACGGTGATTGATACACGAGGTTTTAAAACAACAACGATGCGTGCAATCTTCCTTGAAAACTTTCTTCCGCGAATTCGACCACGAGACCTGATATAGTGGATGCCGGTCACGATCCACGCATGGACGTTTCTGCCCCTTTTACCGCTTTGAAAGCCGACGTTCTTCATATATATATACACCATGTATTACGATCGAAATTCTTTCCAAGTATGTATATATATCGTCAACGCGTTTTTCTCAATTTCTTTTTATTTCATTTTATTATTATTACTTTTATATTTCATTATTTATTTTAATTTTTTTTTTTTTTTTTTTTATTATTAAATTTTTCATCAATTTACGGCTTAATTTAATTTTTTTTTTTTTTTAATTATATTAGATAATTGTTGTTTTTTATCCATTATTAATGAAAAATAAATATATTTTTTTTTAACTCGTTAGTTTAAAATAGAAAATTAATTTTTTTTCAGTCAATAAATTTTTTTTTTTTTTTGGTTTATTTAATAATAAGTAAAATAAATTAATAAACTTTTTTTTTTTTGTTTTTGAAAATTGTATTTTCCTTTGTTGGTTTATTTTAATAATAATTAAATTTTTATTTTTTAAATAATAACTTTTTTTTTATCGTTTTTTTTTTTTTATGCAGTTTGGATTGTGTCTGTTTAAATGTTTATTAAGTTCTTTTATACTTTTTTCTTTTGTTATGACTCTGCTAACTATCATCCTGTGTTTGATTACCTCCCACTATAACTTTTTTTTTTTTTAATATTTTTTGTATTATTTTAATAACACAGATGTACTTGAAGAAAAGGAGAAAATTTATTTTTAATTTATTATTCAGACAAATGATTATTTAAATAATAATAATAACGATAAAAAAAAAAGGTTAAATTTGTTGTAAAGATATAAATAAATTTTACCTTAATCATATAGCCTGCTTTTTTATTTGAAACGGTTAATATACTTTTTTTAAAATCATTTTTAAATCGTATGTAAAATTAGTAAAAGACAAACAAGTGGTAACGGACATTGTGTGGTCAGCCATGCTTGAAATTTTTTTAGTACTATTATAAAAACTATATTTTCAACGAATAATTTACATTTAAAAATTTTAAAATCAATTTTATAATATTAAAAAAAATACCCTTCTTAATTAAAAATTAATTTCAACCCTTAAAAAACAAAAAAAAAAAAAAATCCAAAAATTAAAGAAATAAAATAAATTTTCCTAGTTTTAAATAAATAAATAAACAGCTAAATAAATTACCAAAATTATGAAATTAAATTTTTCAAATACTTGAAAAACTATTAAATAAAATAAAGTAAAAAATTTTTATCTAAATAAAAAAATTATTAAAATAGTTATAAATAAATTAACAAAAAAAAAAAAAAAAAATTAAATTTGTATTTTTATTTGTATTACTTTTAAAAGTTTTCCAACTAAATTATATTAATATTTATTCAACAGGCATATTTTTATTGTTTATTTTAATTTAACTTTAAATATTTGTTTGTAAATATGAAAAATAAAAATATATGTAGGGTAAGAGAGTAAAATAGAGCAGGTTAATTATCAAGGCAATTGATAAATAGGTTCCAAGTAAGCGCCGTTCAACTCATTTGATGTATGTTGAAAGAAACAATAGTTGGCAAGGGGAATAGAGGGGAAATATATATGAATGTTAGAAATAAATATAAATATATAAGTATGTTGGTTAACGAAATGAAACCAAGCAAGTTGTATGTTTCGAAGAGTTTTAGTTGGATCGTCTAATTATAGTAGCAAGCCCAACACCATGGCTCCTGTGTGTAATCTACGTTTATATATAAAAATAGAAAGACTGGGATGCGTTTCGTCGTTTTATTTTATTTTTTTTTTTTCATTTATTCTTTTCCTTTCCTTTTTTATTACTTGTGTTTATAGAGACGAAAATGCCTCGTGCTTAAGATACTTGTCACACTTTGTTATATATATGTTAAAATTTCATGAAAAAAAAATTTTTTAAATTTACAAAAATTAATTTAATTATATCAACAGTATATTTAAATTAATTAATAAATATTTTCTTAAAAAATATGTAAATATGTCGTTAAATTTTGATAGTCAATTAAATAAAAATTAAATTACCAAAAAAAAAAAAAAAAATATAATATAATTGTGACAAGTTATTATTAATGCTTAAATTATTTAATTTATTTTTTTTTTTTAAATTTCTATTTTTATAAAAAAATATTAAAACACAAAATACGTCATTTAATGTGTACCACATATTGTGTATACTCATAAACACCCACATGTATTTTTTTTATGAAAAAAAAATTTTTATAAAATTGTTTTTTCTTTATTAAATAACATTATTAATTAATGAAATTATAATTTCAATTTTTATCTATTTTGTATTTAATAAAATCCATTGTACTATGAAGATAAATAAATTATTTATTCATTAAAAAATTAATAATTAATAATTTATAAAATTTTGAAAAAATAATATTTTGATATTAATTACAGTAAGAGAAGTGACATTGTCAGAGCTCAGGGACTCTGTTGCGAGAACCCGAGAAAGGGTAAAGCTCGTGTGTAGAACAAGAGGTTCACCACCTCCACGTGTTCATTGGCTCAAGGACGGTGTGCCACTTAATCCACGTAGGGGACTTAAAATTCAACATAAAAGGTGAGATTAATAATTGACAAAAATATTTCATCAATTAATAATTTATTTATTGCTTTTTTTAATGAAAAAAACAAACAAGTAAATTCATTAATATTAATTGAAAAATAAATATAAATATTCTTTGACAATTTTCTAATTTTGTGCGACAGGAAAAATCGACATACTGTCTAGACTAGTACTCATCCACAGTCTTCTAATTCTATTTATATATATATTCCACCTCGTTCATACAAGTCGGCAGTTTTTTGCTTTCTTTCATCTGCCCCCTCAAGACGTTATCTTTTTCCTTATTTTCACTTGCCTTTTTTTTTTTATTATTTTTTTTCTCTCAACACTTTGCAATATCTTTAAGAATATAAAATTAAAGTCAAGTGGTTCTACTTATAAATTAAGTACAACACTCAAATTTATCTTGTAATATTTTATATATTTTTTTTTATGATTTTATTTTGAATATAATTAGGTTTTTTTGTTTTGTTAATGATTAGAAGAAGATCAAAAGTTGTTATATCATCAGCACGACCAGAGGACAGTGGTCGTTATGAATGTATTGCTGAAAGTACATCAGGTTATCGGGCATCACTTGCTGCCCAGCTTCTAGTCGACCACGATACCAAGATTCCAGATACAAGTAGGTTTTTTTTGTTTTTTTTTTTTTGATATTTTAATATTTATTTTTATTTTTGGACAGTCCTTATTTTTTTTTTTTTCTTCTTTTTTTTTTGGTTTTTTTTTTTATATTTTTTTGTATTGATAAAATAGGGATAATTAATTGATGAATTAATTTAATATATTAATTATTCAGCGACGGTGGCGTGGCCTCGACAGGAGCAGCCCTGTCCAATGGCAGGTGATTTTTGCATGAATGGTGGCACCTGTCTATTCTTTGAAACCGTCGGCGAGCCGGCATGCAGGTAAATATTTTATTATTAAATATCCTGGTTACAGTATCTTGAACAAAAATTTCCTTATCGAAATATAACAAAATATTCTCCCGAAAAAAAAAGATAAATAATGATTAAAAACATGGTAGAAAATATGACACAAGAATTGCATCAACTAGCAAGTTTAAAATAAATAAATTACAAATTAATATCAAAGATTTGCATGAATTATCTTATCAATAATATATAATAATAAATTTGAAAAAAAATAAATAAAATAAATAAAAATTTTGTACAATATTTAAAATGTAAATATTAAAAAAATTAAATTTTAAAAAATAATAACATTTAGTCATTACAATACAATGATTAATTAATTTATTTTTAAATTAATTAATTTTAAATTTATCCAAAATATATGATTAAAGTTAATTTAATAAAATAAATAAATTTTTAAATTAAATATTTATTTATTTATCATAAATATACTGTTGTTATTATTTTTTTAAAATTTTCAATTTTCATAATATTATTTTGTTTATATTTTACCATGCTTGTATTATTTTATTAATGATTAATTTTAATTTTACCGCAATATCTAATGTTTTTTTCATAAAAAAGAATATTGTTTTTTTTTAGAAAATGATGATTCAAAGTATAATTCAATCGCAAAATTTGTGTTCAGGATATTTTAACCTTAATTAATTAATATTCAATTGACTAATGTAAAATTATTTTTTTTCAACATATTAAATATAAAATACAACACTTTCAACCAGACAAGTAAAAAATAAAAATAAAAAAAATGATGTCTAGTCAAAACAATTCATGAAGCAAAAAATAAGGAGAAAATGAATCTTAAAAAAAGCTAATAAAAAAAAAGAAAAAAACAAATCCACCTATATAAAAATAATCTGAATTTATGAAAGAAAAAGATAATGAAAAACAAAGTAGAAAAAAAAATAAAAATAATTTAATAAATCGGAGCTTAAAGTTGAAGCAAGTGCCGAGACATCTAAATTTTCGCGACACATCTGTGAAACAGTGGCAAATGCCCAAGCATATTCACTTGTTACTTGTGTTCCATAGTATTTTCGAAATGAAAGCAAAAGTAGATGCTGAAAAAAAATAAAATAAAATAATAAAAAAAGACCAAGAAGAATAAAAAATAAAAATAAAATAAAAAATAAAAAAAATCATCCACACTTTCAAACCCACACATATCAAGTCAAAAAAAAAAAAAAAAGAAAAAATATATATATCTCCCTCTGTATATACCTTCTCAATTTCTTACTTGAATAAAAGAGAAAATAGATAATTCCATCTCATTTTCGTATGTTCAATTTATAAATAGAATACGAGACCAAATTATTTTCCAGCAAAGAAACATCTCGAGTTCCCCCTTTGCAACTTTTATATACTTGGTTTATCTCTAAAAGTAGCTATTGAATACAGTAATACAATTTTATATTCAACCCCTGCGTTTCTACAAAAATCCACCCTAATCCCCCAAAAAAAAAAAAAAATAAAAATAATCCATATAAATAAATAAATCAAGACTCAAGAAGAAGAAGAACCCTCAAAGAGTCAATTATTTTCATTCAACTACTCTCTTTCTATATTTTCTCAATCCCACACACCGGCATATTTTTTAAGTTAAATAAAAATCAAAAATTAATTACAACAAATGAGTAAAAAAAACAGCTTAATTTTTTTTTAAGTCAATTTTATATACACGTAATATATATGTTAGTTTTTTAAATATATAAATATATTTTTTCTCAAAATAAACTCGTTAAAATGAGCATTGAAACGATGACAGTTAAATTTCTGCTGAGTGAATGAAAGTTTGCAATATATACCTACTTGGTTTGAACCATATATATATTATTAAATTGATTTTTTTTTTTTTTTTATTGTTGCTTTTACGTTAAAAGAATATTATAATTATTTTTGTTTAATATTTGAGTTGTTGAGAATTAATACATTTCATTGACGACAGGAGAGAACGTTGACTTAGCCGAATGATGTCTCAAAGTAAGATTGTTATTACAGATGTGCTGAGGGGTTCACTGGTCTACGATGCGAGACCAAGGACGTTATAAGTACCGGAAGTGTGTACAATCGTCATCGAGCACCATTCTCATGCAAGCTTGGATTATCAACCTCATACTATTGCTAACGTGTCATGAATGCCAAATAAATTTTTTTTTTTTTTTCTTTTTTTACATATTAATATCATCATTGCTAATAACAGTAATTTTTTTTTTTTTTTTAATTATTATTGTAAACAATTGTTGGAGAAAAAAAAACAAAAACTTTGGCGTTCCTTATGAATTTTAGAATTTTTTTTTTTTATATCGAATATGATATATATTTTAATAATATATTTATATAGATGAAAATATTTAATTAATAATAAAATAAAAATAATTTACTTGAAATTAAAATATTAGAACATTTTATCTAACAAATTAAAATAGATCTTTTTTTTTAGATAAATATTTAAAATGAATTTTAAAGAAATAATATTATCGATAGAAATTTTAATGAAGATTTTTCTTTTTTTTTTAAAACGAAATTTTTAAAGAGATAATTCAGGAAGAAAAAAAAAAGAAAAAAAATATTAATTTTGTTGTGAATAATTAGTGAGTATTATTATAGAGATTTTTTTTTGTTTTTTTTTTTAAAAAAATACTAGCTTTTTGAATTAAGATGGATAGAAAATTTTTTCCATGACAAAATGCCATCAAAAATCGCTAATTTCAGAGCAACACACCCACGATTTTTTTTTTTTTCTCTCTGATTTTTGTTTTTTTTTTTTAAAAAACGATCCTACACGTTTCATTTGTGAAATAAATATACCAAAGAAGTGTCCTAAAAAACACTGCCGACTGCGAACACATAACTACACTTTGTATAAAAAATATATAAAATATTTTTTTAATAATAAAAAGTGATTTGATATTAGCGACAATATACTAATCAAATAATAGCTCACAACGAAAACTAAATAAACAAATATAAATAAAAAAAAAAATTCTCGTTGTTCTTTTTAAAACTAATTTAAACAAAAAAAAATAATAATAAATTTATATTTCAACGTAAAAAAATATTGCCGAATATTATTTCGATAATTCTATTTATGTTTTATACTACCGTTGTTATTAATTATTATAATTAAATATTTAAATCACCACATGTAAATACATGTATGCATAATTAAGTTAACATGTACATGGAAACAACCATTAAAAAAAACATCCACAATCCCAAGTTGCATAATTTTTTATTTGTAAAAAAAAAGAAAATAAAAAAAAAAAAGATAATAATGAAAGAAATATAGTAAAAAAAAAAAAAAATGATAATAATAAAATTTAAAAAACAAAAATGAATATTTAATTTATTTATAAATAGTTTAAGTTATATATTTTCGTTAAAAAATAATGAGATTAATTTTTGTTTTGTTTTTTTATTTCGATGATTTTAGTCTCTGCTAATTCATCATTCTGTAATTTTAATTTTATATTTAATTTAACTTTGATGTTTTTTTATATTTTTATATTTTTTTTTTTCATGGCATGAGATATGTGCGGATATGCGTGTCTGTTAAAAAAAAATAAAAAAAATAAAACCATTTGGATGAGTATGAAAAAACGAATAAACTGGCCAAGAGTAACCGACACTGGCTAACAGTCTAAAAATCACAGCAAGATAGGTGAACACACATATGATTCACGATGTTCCAAAATAGAACATAGAGTCGTTTGCCCTCAGTAAAACTCTTACTCTTGTCTCTCATTTAAATTATTTATTTATTTTTTTAAACATTTTATATTTTGCCCCAAAAAAACAAAAATTAAATTAAAAAAATATTTCAATTAATTTGTTTTTTTTTTTTTGTTTTATAAACGATAATAATTATTAATATTTTTTGGACTAGTTGCAAAATAAAGCTCTCTTAATTCTTCATTTAAACAGAGGTAAGTTGGTTACGTTATAATTATACATACGAGGGGACGATGCACCGTGAAAGACGTCGACCTCGATGCGCCACGACGCCACAAAAAATCATCATCAAATTTTAAACTAAATTTATAAAATTCATAAAAAAAAATATATATTTTTTAAAAATTATTAAACTACATTTATATAGAATAATAAAACTTTGTTTTATTTTTTTCTTTTTATAAATTATATAGAAAAAAAAAAAAAGAAATAATCAAAAAACTTTTTTAGAAAATTAAATTTATTAGAGTAAAAAAAATAATAATAAATGAAAAATAAAAAAAAATTGATACTTATACATATGTAATGGAAAAACTTGGCAAAGATTTTCAGAGTACTTGGCGACGAATTTCACATCCGTGGCCAAGATAAACTTAATGGTTCACGGTAATTCGAGACTTCCGACAGTTACGACAGTCTCCAGTCCCTTGAGTTTCATATTATTAAAAAACCCAGAAAGAGCTCATACGTAACTGACGATGTTTTAATTTCTTACATTAATATATATTATTTTTAATTTTTATAATTATCAAGTTAACTATTTTGTTGTTGACAATTTATTTTTTATTATTATTTTTTACTTAATTTTTATTTTATCATAGAAAATATATTTTTTTCTTTTTGTTATTTTATTAATCAGCAATTATTTATGTGATTAATTTTTTTTAAATAAAGAAAAATGTTAGTAGAAAAATTATGAATGACTTACAAAAAAAAAAAAAATGTGATTTAGTGGTGAAATTTGTGAATGTAATGTTCATGTATTTCTGTAACTGACAATTGTATCCATTTTGTGTATTGAAGTTGAAAATGATCGCAGTTGTACTTCTTGACTGTTGGCAATGAATACTGGTTGTGTTTCATCCCATTCTTTTGGTATTCCACAGTTTGGTACTGTGTAGGTCAATATATCAAATGAACATAGACAATCCAGTAGTGGCAAAAAGCTAACAGTACCTGCAACAATTTCATTATCAACAATTTGTAATTTCATTTATTAAAATTTTCATTAAATTATTTATCAAAGAATATTTAAATTTTGTTTTATATTTAATTGGTTTAATAATTAATAAATAAATGCCATATTTGTCAAATAATTTAATGAATTTATTGAGATATATTTTAATGTAAATTTGTAAAACTTTATGAAGCCAAAAACCTAGTAGAAATTTAAATAAATAAATGACTAATTTGTTGTTAAATATTACCTCTCTTTATAAACTAACTAATAAATCATTTTAAAATATCAAAAATGTATTCAATTTATTGATCAATGCTTTCAACAGACTAGATCCGAAAATAAATAATAAATTGATTATGTTTTACTCCAAAAAGTGTTGAAGATTTATGATAATCATTAGTAATTAATTTCTTAAAAATAATAGTAATTTTTTTTTATCTAAATAACTAAAAACTTTACGAATTTATTGATCAATTTAGAAATAAATTAGATTGTTTATTTTTATTGTAATTAAATTTCGAAAAAATTGATTTAGCTTGTTGGCTTGTAGAAAAAATGAAATGAATTATTTATAAAATTCAAGATGACAAAAAGAAAAAGCGAAATATCTAAATGATAATTGAATAAATGAATATTAATGATGATTAATTTACCAGTAATTTGTCTAATGACTTCACGTATTTCCTTTCGAATAGACTGTGTATCTTTGGTGCCAACTTCAGACAAATCTGATGATCCATCATTATTATCTTTACCTTCATAATCAACTTTAAAATCCCATTTTTCTAATACTTCTTTTGTATTAACATTTGTTATAACAAGAGTAACTTGTTGTACTTTTTTTTGTACAAGCCATTCTTCAATTTGACCAAGAACAGTATCAAAAAATGTTTTTATTTTTTCATCAGTTGACATGAGAATAAATAATCCAAAATTTTCTTTTGCCTCAAATGTTTCTGGTGGATAAATTCCTCTTTGATACAAGATACTATTTATTCCATAAACTAAAAAAAATTAATTTAATTAATTAAACAATTTAAAGTGAAAATAAAATCAAACAATTTTTACTCAATTTTCAGTCGAAAAAAAAAAAAAAAAAGAAGACCAAGAGACAAATTTAATGAAAAGAAAAAAAAAACTTACGAAGATATTCTCTGACTAATTCAGCTGATCCTTTGAGTGTGATACACTTGGCTTTTTGTTGTGTCTCCATATTTACAATCAATTAATTATCAAATTAAATTGATTATAAATATATATTAAATTTGATTAACAACAAAAAAAAAAAAAAAACCGCCAATTGAGTAGGACTTAATTTTTATTTTCTAGGTTAAACATGGACTTGTTGATGATTTTCCGTTTGTATTTTTCAAACAAACGCGTCATAAAAATATAAATAAATAAAGTATATATTTTGATATAGTTTATGTCAAATGCGCCATATTTATTTTGTCGGTAAAAAAATTAACTACAATTGATCAACAAATTTCGATTTTATCAACTTACTTGTCGGCCATATTGCGACGAAATCGAAATATAAAAATGAAATATGAAATAATCAAATATAATTAATTATATATCCCAATAATTAATAGAAAAATGATAAATATTCAATCACCTAATTTTTTTAATTGATAAAACAATTTTTTTCAATATTTTCCATAAAAAAAACGCAGAAAATATTTAACTTCAAGCAGAAAAATTGTTGTACTTTTCAGATTTTAATATCATCAAATTCATTAATAATTTATAAAATTGCATAATCTAATTAATAATAATTAATAATAATAAACATTTTGCAAATTAATTTAAATATTTTAAACCAAAATTCATTTAATAAATATTTAATTACTGTAATTTGCAAAAAAAAAATACAAAAATTTACTTTTCATTTCGTTTATTTGTTATTAAAAATTATTTATTTATAAATAAATAAATAAATTGTTGAATTTATAAATAGTACAAGTATCTTGTAATTTTTAAAATTAAATATAAAAAATATAAATTGTAATTATTATTAAGTTGGCTTTCATGACAGAGACACAATCACAAATTGTAAATTGCGCTTTATTGAGACAGCCTAAATATTTACATCGGTTGCATCGTTTGTTCAATTATTATTTTAAAACACACAATGATAGACGGTAACATATCAATGGAAGAAGACACTGAATTACGAGATTTAGTAGTACAAACACTTGAAAATAATGGTGTACTTCCAAAAGTTAGAGTAAGTAATCATCAAATTAAAAAACAAATAATAATTTTATTATTTTAAGGTTAATCAAGGCCAATGTCTATGTATGCATGTATGTGTTTAAAAACGCAATAAGTTTATTGAACTGTTGATATATTTTATAATTTATAATAAAAATAATTTTAAAAAATAATTAATTTATATTTATTTATATTTATAAACAGGCACAGCTACGAGCCAGTGTTTTTTTGGCACTTGAAGAACAAGAATCCGTAGTGGTAAGTTCATCATCATCAACACCATTAAAAAAAAAAAAAAAAATAACACTACTTAGTTCTTTGAAAGCTATTTTTATTGATAATATAAATAAAATAATAATAATAGTAATACTTATTTAAATTTACAGAATCCAGAACCATTATTGAGTAAAACAGTAAAACAATATCTTGAAAATACAGAAGGTAAATTATTATTTTCATTAGTTAGAGAATTTCTTGAATATTTTGGTTTGGATTATACAATATCAGTGTATGATCCAGAAACATATATTGGAAAAGATTATAATTACATTGGTAGAAATAAATTGAGTGAAAAATTGGGAATAAATACAACAGAACCATTGCTTGGTGAATTATTAAAAAATACATTAAATAATATTATAAATAATAAAGAAAATAAAACTAATGATAGCAATAATAAAAAATTAAATGAAACGACAGCAACAACAACAACAGCAACAGCAACAACGACAATAAATAATGAAGAAACAGCAACAACAAATTTTAATAACGAAACATTCGAAATATCTGTATCAAACATTGATCACAATAATACAACAAAAACATTATCATCAAATAATAATGATGACAATGATACTGAAGATGATGATGGTGATGACAATGATGATGATGATGATGATGACGATGATAATTCATCGGATAAAGCTGATAGTATATCTGATTTTAGTCATGACATACCAATTAATGTGACAATAACTGATAAAAAAAATAATGAAAATATGTCTATTAATAATGCAACACTCAGGGAAAGTACAAGTGTCATTGATAATGATAATGAAATGAAAAAAAAAATTAATAACATTATAATAACAGATGATAATCAAAATACGAGCTGCTCAAAACAAATGACAACATTTGATAATACAAATAATATTATATTGAATGAGCATTTAAATAAATATGATGATAATAATGATAATACAAATATTAAATTAAACAATGTTAATACACATAATAATGCTCAATATAATAATAAAATTGATATTGATAAAAATTTTGGTAAAACAGTTTATTTTGATGAAATAATTAATGATGGAAAAAATGAAAAAATTAATTTGAAAAATAGTGATACTTTACTTGGTCATTTACCACCAATTGTTGTTAATAAAAATAATTCAATATTTAGTGATTTGCCACCTTTAAATGGTAAAAAAACTAATATCAATGATTTAAAAGAATTAATGGATATTGGATTGGGTGAGTTGTTTATTTTTATCTATTTTTAAACATGAAATTTTAGGAATCTTTTTTTTTTGTTTTTGCTAATAATTAATTTATTATTAAAATTTAGGTTATTAGTTATTTAAAAATATTTTCTTGGAATTAATCTCAATTTACTCGTGGTTGTTTTTTATTTGTAAATTTATTATTATTATTATTTTTTATGTTGTTAGCGAATTTCGAATAATAAAATTAATTTTGTTTTTGTTTTTTTACGTAATCGAAATTTTGTACTCAACTGGCCATTGAAAAAGTTAACAAAATAAATCAAGGAATAATTAGATCTATGTGCGTTTTGATAAGGGTAATAGTCACTTGTTTTTTTAATTGTTTTAAGCAAAATTATATTGTATCTGTCTGACCGAGCATGGACTATTACTACTTGAAAAATAATACAAGCACAAATTTGGCTGTAACTTTTCAAAAAATGGCTAGATTTTTTAACGTTTTTATTCAAATTAAATAAATATAATAATTCTAATACAACACAATTAAACTTTTCCAATTTTTATATCTAAATTTTTTTATTTTAATCAATATTTTCTCTAAAAAATTTTTATAAATACGTGCATTTTGAAATAAAGCTTCAACCTACAATTTGTTAAAAAAAAAAATTCAAAATACTTGAATTTATAAACTTTTAAATAACATTAAAACAAAAAAAAATAAAATTTCCTAAAATTTCAATTACTTTATTTTAAATCTATGAAAATTCAATGTTTTTTTTTGTTAATAATTAAATGATTATTCTAGCAGTTGATACAGTTGATGCAGTTGATAATTACGAAGAAGATTTTGTATCATCAGCATCAGGAAGTGCAAATGAACAAAGTCCAAAAAAATTAATTGAAAAAAATAATATTAAAATTGATAAAAAAACTAAAACCGATGAAATAAATAATAGTACAAGAAGCGAAGAAATAACTGAAGACATTGATGACATTGAAGAAGTACTCAGTGCAAATGTATCAAGCGTGAGTGACTCAATTGTTATTTGAAATTTTTTATTAATAATATTTATAATAATAATATACCCAATGAAAAAGGTAAGTCGCTGGCCGACGATTAATATTATTCAAAAACAATTTATAAATGAAAAAAAAAAAATACATTATCAATCCATCGAGTGAAAACATTGTGTTCTATATTCCAGCTTGAAGATGCCAGTGCAGATAAAAATTTATCTAATTTTTCAATGGGTATTACGACAAAACGAGAAGAAGCTTAGCTTTTAATTATTATTTATTTATTATTAACATTTTTTTTTTTTTGTTTTTAAATCTATTAATGTTTTAGAAACGTGTGTTCACATTTAAATATTTTCCTGCATTTTTAAAAACAAAAAAAAAAATTTAAATACAATATCATTAAATTGTTAATGATTAATTGAACAAAAAAAAAAATAATTATTATTCAGTGTCAATAACAAAACACTGCCAGGTGTGGCTCAATAATTGACATTGCACTGCAAAAAAAAAAAAAAAACGTAGGAAGAAAGTCTAGCTAAAGAAAAAAAAATTGTACAGATATCTAAAAGAAAATTTTCTTCATGTAATATTTTTCTACATTTTTTATAAAATAATAAACAATAGATATATTAATATTATAAAATACGGGTCATTTTAAATCAAAATAATTATTGAAATATTTTTCTGTTTTTTTTTCTGTTAGATAATTATTATTGTGACAATTTAAAAGAGACAATTTTCCTCCTACGTTTTTCTGTTGACGCGTATAGTATTACTATTATTTTAATTTACCTGATAGTCAATGTTTTTTTTTTTTTCTTTTTTTCGATAGTAATAAATTATTGGTAAAGAAAAATTAGACAGGAAAAAAAATAACAAATATTCATCGAAAAAGTCTGTTAATTTGTTTCGTTTTTTTTTCTACAAATTTGTGTTTTTGTTTAGGATTTCGAAAATTTATATCACGACTGTTTGTGTGTATTACCTCATTCGACTTAAATAATAATTTTACAAAGTTGTGTGACTTTGTAATGCCAGTTAATTATCCGTCTTTGAATGTGGATTGCCCATTAATATTTTAAAAATAGATGTTGTTATTTTTAATTTGTAAATGGTGCTAAAATTATTTGAAATTTATTCTCAATACGAGATTTGTCCAGTTAGGTGCTTGTATATTTTTCTTGCATACTTCAAGTACTTTAACGAACTGAAAAATTGAATAATTAAAATACTTTTGATGATTATTATTGGGCAGTCCATAATTTAATTTAAAAAAAATATAAAAAGTACAATTTTTTGGAGTTTAAATACTTGAAATTTTAACAATAATTAAACTTCAATTTAAAAAAAAAAAACACAAATAATTATTATTATTGACATAGAGATTTCTTTTACAACAAAAAAATTTGATTAATATAAAAAAAAAATACTGAGCAAAATCTAAGTTAGTTTAAGATAAGTTTTTTTAAAAGAAAAAAAAAAAAAAACCGAGCTTGATTCAAAATTGCCCAGTGTTTAATAATTTTAAAAAAAATATTCAAAGAACTCTATTGTTCTTGGCCAATCAGCGTGGTTACAAATAAAATAAACAATAAAAAAAATATTGTATATATTTTTTTTTAAACAATAATGAAAATTAATTCAGTACTACCATTTAATGACATTCCTGAAATATTTTTCAATTAACTTTAGTACATTTAAAAAATAATAATAATTACATTCCATTAAGATTTTTAATTGGCAAATTGTTTTTAAAATAATAAAAGATTTTTTTCTTTTTTTTTTTTTTTAAATAAATAATAGTTATAAGTTAATAATAACTGTTTAATAATTTTATGTTTTTAAATTATTCATACTCACAATTTAGCTATTTACATTTGTTTTTTTAACTATAAAAACAATAACAATATATTTTTTAATTAAGTGTGTAACCACGTTGAATAATTGGTTGCTATATTGTGCCTTTTAGCGTGTATCTTTAATTAATAATAAATAAAAAAGAAAAGCAATGAAAAAATACTGTGGAATTTAAAAGAAAAAAAAAAAACATTATTTTCTGATAAATAAAAATTAGCCAATTCACATTAATTAATGTTATTTAAATAATTTTTTTTTTGTCATATCGCTGTTTTAGATAATTATCATAAACAAAAGATAATTAATTTGTAAATAATTTTAAACGACTGGAATTTATTTTGCTTTTACTGCAAAACAAAAATGCAGTCAAATTTTAACATTAGCTCATGTTTGCATTTCTAAATATTTTTTTAAATAATTATATGAATTATTTAAAATTATTGTGGCTGTTTGGTGTGTTGATTATTATATTTTATAAATGAACAAAAAAAAAAAGCTAAAAAAAAATGTTAAATTGACAACAATAGAAAATCGTTTTTAAAATGTTTGTATTTACACTTTACTTGTAATTTCTTAAAAACAAAATAAATAAATAAATAAATAAATCAATTATTGTAATCATCTTTATTTAATAATTTTTAAATAAAGAAAATGTGTATTTACATGAAAAAATTCACCCAGTTACACTCAACCATCATTTACCAGAACAAAAAGAAAGAATTCTCAAAATTTTTAATAATTTTTTTTAGATTTAGTTTGTAATTAACTAGTCAATTGTATGTAATTTTTGATACAATTTTATTAATTATAATTTAATAATCTATTTACATTCTGTTACGTTCTTTTTGTAATCTGCCACTGTATGCTCTGGTGACAACATTGAAGGAATCCATGTAACGATCCATACACATTGCAACACATTTCTAAGATAAATCAACAAAAAAAAAAACAAATTCAATTAGTTAATAGCCATAAAAATACCAGCAAATAATTAACCAATTAATCAACTATTGAATTAAATAAACAATGTATTATTAAAGCTGGGGTTATGTTTCGAAAATCTCACCTGTTCTGAACTATCCAATGATGTACCTGGTTTTAAAACACATTTTTTAAAACATTTCTCTGTCATTTTCTGTAAATAATATTAATTGTTATTATTATTTAATCATAAATAATCATAAAATTATTAAAAAATTGATGTAATAAGTATAATTAATTATGCAATAATTACGGTTAATAATTCTTGAGCATTTGCAACAGCAATTTCTTGTTTAACTTGTTGCATTAATTCATCTTTTTCAGCTCCAGATAAACTTGCTAAACTTCCTGGTTGTATTGAATCCATTTTAAATATTAATTAATATTATTTATTTATATTTTTTCTATAAAATTAATGTAAGAAACAAAATCACACGTTTCTTCAGTTTTTTTTTCAATAATACCCGGTGTGTGTGTTTTATTTTTTCTTGTGTGTGTGTTGATCGAAACGACAGTGGCGCGTTTCGAAAAATTTCGAAATTAATATTATCGATAAATGAGATTTCTATTTTATAAAATTATAAACAATATCAATTATTATTAATTAATTATTTTATTAAAATAATCTAGATTTATTTATAATCATGTTGATAAATTTGTATTAATATTTATTGAGGAATTTAGGAGATAGAAATAATTTTTTTTTGGACTTTTTTAATTTTTTAGTTTTGTTGTTATTTTATTGATTTCAATGATAAAATTAAGCAATAAATTCATATGGAATTGGAGCAAGAACAATTGGTGCATCACGTCCAGAAACAATGTGAGCTTTTGATGGTTGTGCTGGTTGTCTCTTAAGTTGCACAACAATTTTTTTTTCTTTAGCTTCTTTTCTTAATTTTTCATTTTGCTTAACTCTTTTCAAAAAATCTTCACGACATTTTGAGTGGGTTACATGTTCAATACGAACATTAATGCGTTTGGCAATAATATTACCACGTACACGTTTATTAACAATGACACCAAGTGCATGAGCAGTGACATTGAATACTCTGCCAGTCTTTCCATGGTATACCTTGTATGGCATGCCTTTTTGAACAGCACCATTACCCTTGATATCTACAATATCACCAACTTTGTACACTTTCATGTACGTTGACAATGGAATTGTTCCATGATTGCGAAATTTACGAGAGAAAAGATCTCTGGTACCACGACGATAACCCTTGGAGTTGGTCATGATTCAATATCTGAAAATTAATTTTTAGAGTTTAAAAAAAATTGTCAATAAATTTAATTTGAGGTTAGCTGGAAATGCCAATAAAATTTATAGCTTTTTTATTTAATATTACTATCAAGAGACGTAAAAATATATTAATTAAAAAATTATTTAAAATTATCTTTGTTTTTTTATTGTACTATTTACAATTGTAGTGGAGCAAATAAAATTACAAACCTTTTTTTTTTTTGATGAACCAAACGCACAAATTTCAAGTAATAAAAAAATAAAAGTTACATGTGTTTATAATAATAATGATAATATTTTTGAGTTTGACGTGAAGTTATCGATTGACAAGTCAGTGGTACCAAAACAAATATTTTTCTTTTTTCTCCCCACTTAAAAATTACTAATAAATTTAAAATTGAAAAGAAAAATTTTTCGTCCCATAAAAAAGCATAAAATTTTTTATTGAATATTTATTATTTACAAGCAATAATAAAAGAATTTAAAGAAAAAAAAAAAAAATTAAGTATTGGGAAATATTAATAATATAAATTTTTTAAATTTATTTTTGAATGTTATTTTATTTTATTTTCTTTTACATTAAAAATATGTATGTTTGTAAACAAAATACTTTTGTCATGTTTATTATTAAAATAACAAATAAATTTTTTAAAAATAATATAAAACTATTTCAATGACATATTTTATTCTAAAATTTTATTTATTTTGTTATTTCCTGCAAAATTTTAAATTTTATTTCTAAAAAAAAATTAACTGATTGAATATAATAATTATTATAAGTATCGATTTTACGTTTTGTACAAATTACAATTCATTTTTATTACAATAATTGCGCATTAATTATCGTTTAATTTACAATCTGAAACTTGAGAACAACATAAGCAGACTATTTTTATTGTCATTCCCTTTTTTTTTTGATAAGAAAAACTTGTAAATAAAAAACTCGCAATTTAAACATTTTGTTGGAAAATTTTCATTGATTTAAGAATATATATGTGGTAACTAGATTGAGGATAGATAATATTTGATATTTGTTAATGTCGCCACTTCTCGTACATTGGACTTTGAAGCCGGGAGACATTGCCGCAAGCCAATACTTTGATTTTTGACTTACAAAGTTATATGCTTAACACGCTATCTAATATCGAAAATTAACATTATTTTTTTTATCTGGAGATAAATTTTTTTTTATTCCCTGAGGGCTGAGAATAACACCATTTTTAAAAAATATATTTTTAAATAAAAGACACGTCCTTCATATGTAATAAATAATATTTTTATCATCAAAATAATAAAATTTTTGTCACATTTTTATTATATAAACAATGCGGAATTGAAAATATTTTTTATTCATATATATATATGTTCAATCTTTGTGGCTTCAAATTTTACATAAAAAAAATTTATTATTCACAGAAAAAAAAATAAAAGAAATATATTTTTAAAAATAAAACAGAATTTATATGTTGATAAATCATATATTTATTAATAATAACAATATGCATTCAAAAGATTTAATTTTCGATATATGTTTTTAGTATTAATCCAATAAATTTTTTCATATTATTCATTAACCACAGAGGAGTAGCCTAGATCATTCTTATCTAATGAAAAATGATTAAATGGATTATGCCAATTAGTTTTACATGTAGTTACACACTTCCATATTGGTTTACATTTGTTTGGATCAGTTTGACATTCTGTTGCTGGATCACCAAGTTGCGCATGAGGATTTTCAGAAGTATCACACCAAGTATATGTATCTATACCACAATATTTGCCACATTGATTTTCTTTGAACCATTTACTATTACAAAATGCCTTAGATATTGCTACAACTTGATGTAAATTTACTGCCAAATTTAGCATTATTAGCATCATCAAAATACCCAACTGTTTTCCCATTAAAAATTTCATATTGAATTTCTTTTATTGTAGATATGATATTTTCAAGTCTCTGCAGGCTGTAAAAAAAAGAGTACAAAATCAATTTTTATTATAATAAAAAATATATATACTTAAAATATGTAAGGTGACATTTTTGCCTTCTCGGACCGCTTGCTGTTGAATTTGACCTTGGATAAATAATAATAATAATAGAAACAAAGCTAAAATCAACATAATAATGATGAACTGTATATGTATAAAAAGCGTAGAATAAATTCGAGAGGTTTTCAATTCGCCCTAAAACCGGAAAAAGACCTACTATCATAATCTTGGGCTCAAAACAATAGATATTCACAACAAAGACAAATTAATCAAATCAATCAAAAGCAAACGATCTAGAAGAAAGCCACGAGGTCGTTCAGTGTATGAGTACTCAAATGTACTCAAAATACATAATAACGTAGACTCTAAATATTATCAAAATCTTAATCAAGAAGACCGCGTCCGTGCGAAATATTTAATAAAAAAAAATAAATCTAATTTAATAATCAAAATAAATAAATAAGTACCAAGATCAACCCAAGGATCAGCCTTGAGTTGATCGAAAAACTCCACATAATCAAGATGGCTAACACATGGCGGCCGGTGGCTGATCTATCACAAAATCTGACCTCAAACTCACCTTCGTTGAATGACTAATTAACACGAGACGTCCAGTCAGTTCGGCGTCACTCAGACAAGAAAGCGAGTTTCTCACATTGTCTTAAAAAAATTTTCCATTGTTTTACATAATACATACGAAAAAGGGGAGATTTGCTCCACTCTAATTTCTTGATATGTTGATGATGTCGTGCCATGAAGAGTCGATCAAATGATTTTGTGGCTCAGCCTTTGAGGCAACGAGAATTCGTTATATAAATAACTAATAAGCATAATACAACAACTACAGATATAGTAGTGCGTAGCTAGGCTTGGTTACTGTTAATCGACCAATTAAAGATATAAAAGAAATATATTTTTAAAAATAAAACAGAATTTATATGTTGATAAATTATATATTTATTAATAATAACAATATGCATTAAAAAAATTTAATTTTTAATATGTTTTTAGTATTAATACACTAATGAAAATTGATCTGTTGGATCCCAATTAGTTTTACATGTAGTTACACACTTCCAGCTTGGTTTACATTTGTTTGGATCAGTTTAGCTGGATCACCAATTTGCGCATCGGGATTTTCAGATGTATCACACCAAATGTATCTATTATAACCACAGTATTTGCCACATTTATTATCTTGGAACATTTTATGATCACAAAATGCCTCAACACTTGCTACAACTTGACGTAAATTTACTGCCAAATTAAACATCATCAAAATACCTATTTCTTTTTCCATTAAAAATTTCATATTTATTCCAAAATATCTGTCTGTAAAAAAAGGATAAAAAAAGAAGAAAATTCATTTTAATTATCATTAAAAAAATAAGAAACATATTTACAACTTATAACACCTATTTTAAAAAATATATTTTTAAATAAAATACACGTCCTTCATGTAGAAAATAATATTTTTATCATCAAAGTAATAAAATTTTTCGTCACATTTTTATTATGTATAAACAATGCGGAAAATAAAAATATTTATTATTCATGTATGTTTAATCTTTCGTGGCATAAAATTTTACATAAAAAATATTTATTATTTACAAAAAAAAATGAAAGAAATATATTTTAAAAAATAAAACAGAATTTATATGTTGATAAATTATATATTTATTAATAATAACAATATACATTTAAAAAATTTAATTTTCAATATGTTTTTATTATTAATCCAATAAGTTTTTTCTTATTACATTTATTTTGAAAATGAATTCAAATTATGAATCAAATTTTTCACCAGGTTCAAGTGTATCTAATGGATTCCAATTAATTTTACATCTAGTTACACACTCCCATGTTGGTTTACATTTATTTGGATCAGTTTCACATTCTGTTGCTCGATCACCAAGTTGCGCATGAGGATTTTCAGATGTATCGCACCAAGTGGATTTATCATCACCACAATATTTGCCACATTCGTTAACCATGAACGTATTATGATCACAAAATGCCCGAGGTACTGCTACAACTTGACGTAAATTTACTGCCAAATTCAGCATTATCAGCATCATCAAAATACCCAACTGTTTTCCCATTAAAAAATTCATATTGAATTTTTTTAATTGTAGATATGATATTTTCAAGTCTCTGTCTGTAAAAAAAGAACACAAAATCAATGAAATTATTTTTTATTATTATATAATAAAAATATACTTGAAATAATAATATAATAATTTTTAGAGAATAATATATGTATATGTATACGAAATAATTGTGATAATATATTACCTTTTTTTTTTATTTTGGAGAAGATATATTGAATGTCGCCGAGCAAAACGTCTAATGATTTTATTTTTTTTCAGTTTGCCTTTTATACTATTTTTGCACATTAAAATTTCAAGGATAGTTATAAAAAATACATGAAATGTCGAATTCTTTTGATTTTATTTTTATTTATCATTTTTATGATCCAGGTAAAAATTTAAGGAAATATTTTTTATTATAAAATATTATTTTTTTGTTATTTCCGGTAAAATAATAAATTTTATTTGTGAAAAATACTTTTATTTATTATTGATTTTAATTTTCAAAATATTCAGGAAACGTTTTTTCCTGAAATATTATTATTTATTTTGTTATTTCCTGCCAAATTTTAAATTTTATTTATAAAAAAATACTTGCATTTATTATTATTTTTAGTTTTAAAAATATTCAGGAAATGTTTTTCCCTGAATATCTTCTTTTTTTTTTTTTGTTATTTCCTGTGAATAATAAATTTTATTTATAACAAAAATTTTTGTATTTATTATTATTTTTTATTTTAAATATTTATGCAACAAAATTCCATGTATGATAAATATTTATAATCCAAAAATTTTTTAACTCATTAATTTATTTTTTAATTATCAAATTTATTTTTTAACATTTATATTTATAACGAGTCGGCCGTGTTCGGCTTCGCTGAACTTGGTTGTATATTTATTTTTGATTCTTCAAAAAATTAAAAATAAAAGAAATAGGTATGTAGAAAAAATTCAATTTCTACATTCTGATAAACCGGACAACATTAAGAACCAATGCATTTTTTTATTTCTTTTCTTCTCGATGAAATATATTGTTTCATCAAAAAAAACCCAGGAGATGATGAAAAAATTCAACTTCGACATCCTGGTGAACCGAAAACCAACATTACAAACTAAAGCAATATTTTTTAATCTCTTCTTTCTGAAAAAATATATTTAATAATGAGAAAACCCTGAAGATAATTGCAAAAATCATTTTGACCTCCTGGTGATCGTAAAAAGTAACCTGGGTGATTTTTTCGTGGACTTAAACCCTCCCGAGCTCAAACTAAATATCTATGTTAAATTTCATGTAAATTGGGCGAATATAGTTTGCGTAAAACTGCGTTTCCAAGGATCCGGCTACGTCCGTTTATTATATAGATTAACATTCAAATTTTCCTCATTATTAATTACAGAATATTTATAAAAATAAATCAAGTTATTATTTTCTGTAAAATAATAAATTTTATTTGGGAAAATACTTTTATTTATTATTGATTTTAATTTTTAAATTATTCAGGAAATGTTTTTCCCTGAATATCTTCTTTTTTTTTTTTTGTTATTTCCTGTGAATAATAAATTTTATTTATAGCAAAAATTTTTGTATTTATTATTATTTTTTATTTTAAATATTTATGCAACAAAATTCCATGGATGATAAATATTTGTAATCCCAAAATTTTTTAACTCATTAATTTATTTTTTAATTATCAAATTTATTTTTTAACATTTATATTTATAATTATTATTTAAATTTTTCTCATTATTAATTACAAGATTTTTATAAAAATAAAACAAGTTGTTATTTCCTGTAAAATAATAAATTTTATTTGTGAAAAATACCTTTATTTATTATTGATTTTAATTTTCAAAATATTCAGGAAATGTTTTTCCCTGAATATCTTCTTTTTTTTTTTTGTTATTTCCTGTGAATAATAAATTTTATTTATAACAAAAAATACTTGTATTTATTATTATTTTTAATTTTAAAAACATTAAGGAAATGGTTTTTTCCTTGAATATCTTCTTTTTTTTTTTTTTGTTATTTCCTGCAAATAATAAATTTTATTTATAAATAAAATTTTTATTATTTTCCAAAAAACAACAAAAGAAATAAAAAATAAAAAAAAAATTATTCGTTAATAAATTAAATACTGATTAATAATATGAATTATTTAAATTTATTTTTGATCGTGATTTTATTAATATTTAACTTAATTTTTTTTTACATTTTTTACATTTACATTTACTTTTTTTTCCTTTTTTTACATTCAGTGTACATGTATTTATTTTTATTTTAAAAATAAATTTATCTATTATTATTTATTTGTTTTTTTACCCCAAATTTTATATGGATTTAAATGATCCTTATTAACTTTGCAAGAAGATACACATTTCCATTCTGGCTTACATGAATTTTCATTAAGAAAACACTCTGTTGGTGAATCACCAATTTTAGCATCTGGTTTTTCAGATGTGTCACACCAGTATGATTTGTCCTCATCACAATATTTACCACATTCATTTTTTTGAAACATATTATGATCACAAAATGCCTCAACACTTGCTACAACTTGACGTACATTTACTGCCAAATTTAACATCATCAAAATCATCAAAATACCAAATTCTTTTCCCATTAAAAATTTCATAATTATTCCAAAATCTCTGTCTGTAAAAATAGGGTAAAAAAAGAAGATGATTAATTTTAATTCTAATTAAAAAAATTAAATAATTTTAATAATCATATATGGATATATAAAATAATTTTAATAATATTACCTTTTTTATTTTATAAGGAGATATTGATGAGGTCAACTATTTTAATTAATTTTTTTTCAATTTGTCTATTATTTTTTTCAAATAATTTTTGTAATTTATAAACCTTATAAAGATAGTAATAAAAACGAATTTCGATTTTATATTATTGATTCGATTTATACTCACATGACCCAGGTAAAAATGTAGAGCGAACTTTGACATTTTATATATCAATATTTTTGCTTATCACGCTATCTAATGTCGAAAATTAACATTATTTTTTACCTGGGGATAAATTTTTTTATTCCCTGAAAAGTAACACTTTTTTAAAAAAATATATTTTTAAATAAAATACACGTCTTTCATGTAGAAAATAATATTTTTATCATCAAAGTAATAAAATTTTTCGTCACATTTTTATTATAAACAATTTTCCAGCATAAAAAAAAAGCATAAAATTTTCCATAAAAAATATTTATTATTTACAGAAAAAAAATAAAAGAAATAATATATTTTAAAAAATAAATCAGAATTTATATGTTGATAAATTATATATTTATTAATAATAACAATATACATTTGAAAGATTCAATTTTCAATATGTTTTTATTATTAAACTAATAAGTTTTTTCTTATTACATTTATTTTGAAAATGAATTTAATCATCAAATTATTGATCAGCTAAGTGCTTACCAGCGACCAGCACGTTTACATTTAGTTACACACTGCCATTCTAGTTTACATTTGTTTTTATCAGTTTGACATTCAGTTGCTGAATCACCAATTTGTGCTTTGGGATTTTCAGATGTATAACACCAACGGTATTCACTTCCTTCACAATATCTGCCACATCTATTATCTTCGGAAAGATCAACATTACAAAATGCTTGTCCATTTACTGTCAAGATCGGCATTATTAGCATCATCAAAATACCCAACTGTTTTCCCATTAAAAATTTCATATTGAATTTCTTTTATTGTAGATATGATATTTTCAAGTCTCTGCCTGTAAAAAAAAGAGTACAAAATCAATTTTTATTATAATAAAAAAATATACGTGAAATAGTAATAATTATTTTCGAGAATAATCTAATTTATATGTATATACAAAATAATTATGATAATATATATTACCTTTTTTTTATTTTGGAGAAGATATATTGAATGTCGTCTAGCAAAACGTCTAATGATTTTATTTTTTTTTAGTTTGCCTTTTATACTATTTTTACACATTAAAATTTCAAGGATAGTTATAAAAAATACATGAAATGTCGAATTCTTTTGATTTTATTACTGTTTATCATTTTTATGACAATTAATATTACGCACATGATCCAGGTAAAAATTTAAGGAAATATTTTATTCTGAAATATTATTTTTTTGTTATTTCCTGTAAAATAATAAATTTTATTTGTGAAAAATACCTTTATTTATTATTGATTTTAATTTTTAAAATATTCAGGAAATTTTTTTTCCTGAATATCTTCTTTTTTTTTTTGTTATTCCCTGTGAATAATAAATTTTATTTATAACAAAAATTTTTGTATTGATTATTATTTTTTATTTTAAATATTTATGCAACAAAATTCCGCCTATAATAAATATTGATAATCCCAAAATTTTTTAACTCATTAATTTATTTTTGTATCATCAAATTTATTTTTTAATTAAATTTTTATTTTATAATTAACATCTGGTCATTTGAATAGTCTTCATTATTAATTACAAGATTTTGATAAAAATAAAACAAGTAATAACAAAAAAAAAGGCTTATATTATTATATAATATTTATAAAATTGTAATTAATGAATTTTTCAAATTATGCAGAATAAAATTGACCAAATGATTTGACCTGGAATTATTATAAATGACTTTTATATTTACAAAAAATAAACACCTTATACCCACACATAAATTTTATTATCAATTAACATAATTTTTTTTTCACTTTAATTTCACCAAAAATGTGCACAAGTGTTTTTTTGCATATAGACATTAACAACAAATATATGTATCATACAAATCGTTTATTTTTCTTGTATAAAATATCCCAAGAAAAAAAAAAAAATATCAACTTTTAAACAAAAATTGAAGAAATCACAATTTGTTAAATTAAATATTTTTTTTTCTTCCTCAAGGTATTGTTATTATTTTGAATATTATAACACAATAATTAAAATAATTATCTTTACAGACATAAACTTGTAAATTCAATATCAATCATAAAAAATAAATCAACCATGAAATTTATAATAATAAAAAATCATGTTATTTTGATGATTTTGATAATTATAAATTTGGCAATAAATGTCCGTCAAGTATTAACAGTAACAGAGGCATTTTGTAATCATAATATATTTCAATCTGATGTCTGTGGTAAATATTGTTCCGGAGATAAATCCTATTGGTGTGATACATCTGAAAATCCATATGCAAAAATTGGTGACCCACCAACGAAATGTCAAAATGATAAAAACAAGTGTCAAGCTGAATGGAATTGCGTATCTTCATGTAAAGCTAATATGGATGAATTTAATCCTTTCAAAATTTGGGGCGTAGTTCATACTGGATAAATTAAACAAAAAAAAATATATTAATTTTAAAATTAAAAAAAATAAATGTAAATAAACAAATAAATAAATAAAATTACATTCAAAAATGAATGAAAAATAATGTCGATTTTGTGTTGCTTAAATTCAATCAGTCAATCATTCATTATTATTATTATGAAATTTAAAAATAAAAAAAAAAGAGAATGTTTATTTTGTTGATTTTGACACTAGGGAAAATATGAAATATCCCTATAATTTTATACGACGAATAGCAGACGAATAGAAAGAATGACGTGGCCCGAATGACGGCTACACAATTTGTTCAATTGAAATTCTCAACAAACAAATTATCCACAATTATTAATTAACACTTAAATCATGATATAATTAAAGTAATATAATAAATATATTGTTGTTTATCCATTAACGGAATTATTTATTTTTATTAAAATTAATAAAAATATAAATTCAGGTAAGTTTTAAGTGTATAACCTTAAGTTTTAATTATTTAATTAAACATAACATAATGAAACAGCTTGTGGATACAACATCTTGAATTATTAAAACAACAAGTGTATTATTATCTATTACAATCAAGTTATATTAAAATAAATAAATAATTTCTATATTAATTTGTTGTAAAAAGGATGACGACTTATGAAGAATTTATTCAACAAAATGAGGATCGTGATGGTGTACGTTTTACGTGGAATGTATGGCCTTCATCAAGTGTAGAAGCAACAAGACTTGTTGTACCACTTGGTACACTATATCAACCTATCAAAGAACGACCAGATTTACCACCAATTCAATATGATCCAGTACTATGTACAAGATCAACTTGTCGTGCAATTCTTAATCCATTTTGTCAAGTTGATTATCGTGCTAAATTATGGATTTGCAATTTTTGTTTTCAACGTAATCCTGTAAGTTATCTTTATCTATTATTAAATAATATTTTTTACTAATATATTTTTGTAATTTAATTGTCAAGTTTCCACCACAATATTCTGGAATTACTGAACAACATCAACCAGCTGAATTAATTCCATCATTTTCAACAATTGAATATACAATTTCAGTAAGTAAAATAATAATAAAAAAAAACAATTGAATATTAATAATAATTTTAAAATTATTCAATTTGTTTGTTTATTTTATTTTTAAATAGAGAGCTCAATGTTTACCACCAATATTTCTTTTGGTTGTTGATACATGTATGGATGAAGAAGAATTAAGTGCATTAAAAGAAGTATTACAAATGTCAATATCACTTTTACCACCAAGTGCATTAATTGGTTTAATAACATTTGGTAAAATGGTACAAGTACATGAACTTGGTTGTGATGGTTGTAGTAAAAGTTATGTATTTCGTGGTACAAAAGATCTTCAACCAAAACAAGTACAAGAAATGCTTGGTATTGGACGTCCAATACCTGGACAAAATATAAATTCACAAAGAAATCCATCTGGTCAACCATTACCACCAGCAAATAAATTTTTACAACCAGTTCATAAATGTGATATGAATTTAACTGATTTATTAAATGAATTACAACGTGATCCATGGCCAGTTGGTGTTGGTAAACGTCCATTAAGATCAACTGGTACAGCATTAGCTGTTGCAACTGGTTTACTTGAAGCAAGTTATGCAAATACTGGTGCTAGAATAATGATGTTTCTTGGTGGTCCATGTTCACAAGGTCCTGGACAAGTTGTTACTGATGAATTACGTTTACCAATAAGATCACATCATGATATACAAAAAGATAATGCAAAACATATGAAAAAAGCAACAAAACATTATGATAATCTTGCTGAACGTGCAGCAACAAATGGACATATTATTGATATATATTCATGTGCACTTGATCAAACTGGTTTATTAGAAATGCGTTTATGTTGTAATTCAACTGGTGGACATATGGTTATGGGTGATTCATTTAATTCAACATTATTTAAACAAACATTTCAACGTGTATTTACAAAAGATGATAAAAATAATCTTAAAATGGCATTTAATGCAACACTTGAAATAAAAACATCACGTGAAATTAAAGTATCTGGTGCTATTGGACCATGTGTATCACTTGGTACTAAAGGACCAAGTGTTAGTGAACAAGAAGTTGGTCTTGGTGGTACATGTCAATGGAAATTTTGTTCATTAACACCATCAACAACAACAGCATTATTTTTTGAAGTTGTTAATCAACATGCTGCACCAATACCACAAGGTGGAAGAGGTTGTATACAATTTATAACACAATATCAACATAGCAGTGGACAAAGAAGAATTCGTGTTACAACTATTGTTAGAAATTGGGCTGATGCAACAACATCATTGAATCATATAGCTGCTGGTTTTGATCAAGAATCAGCAGCTGTATTAATGTCAAGACTTGCTGTATTTCGTGCTGAAACTGATGATGGTACTGATGTATTACGTTGGGTTGATAGAATGCTCATTAGATTGTGTCAAAAATTCGGTGAATTTTCAAAAGACGATCAAAATACATTTCGTCTTGCTGAAAATTTTTCATTGTATCCACAATTTATGTATCATCTTAGAAGATCACAATTTCTTCAAGTATTTAATAATTCACCAGATGAAACAAGTTTTTATCGTCATATGCTTATGCGTGAAGATTTAACAAATTCATTAATAATGGTACAGCCAATTTTATATAGTTATGGTTTTGATGGACCACCAGAACCAGTTTTACTTGATACATCATCAATTCAACCAGACAGAATTCTTCTTATGGATACATTTTTCCAAATTCTTATATTTCACGGAGAGACTATTGCACAATGGCGTCAATTAAAATATCAGGAACTTCCTGAATATGAAAATTTTAAACAATTATTAAATGCTCCTGTTGATGATGCTGCTGATATATTAGCTGGAAGATTTCCAGCACCACGTTATATTGACACTGAACAGGGTGGATCACAAGCTAGATTTTTACTCAGCAAGGTCAATCCAAGCCAAACACACAACAACATGTACGGATATGGACCGGTAAGTTAACAAATCAATAAACATTTATGTAATATCAATTTCATAATAACATCGTCATTCAGTTATGAATGCGATTGCTAAATATATTTTTTTTCTTATTTTTCGTTATGAATTTTATCATTGTGATTAATTTTTTTTATTATTCAATTTCACCATGTTCCTGCAAACAAGGGGATGCCGATGCCCAATGGGGTGTGTTTTATTATTTTACAAAAGAAAACAAATCTTTTTTTTTTTTAGTTTTTTCAAATTATAAATTACTTTTCAGTTGAAATTATTAGCGGCTATGGGGCAATTAAAAATAACAGCTTTATACTTGTCTAACAATAATCACAACTTGTATTTTAATTATTAACTATTTTTCATTTTATTTATAACAATTACTTGAATTATTAATTTTCTGTAGTTTAAATTAAATTTTTAAATGTATTTATTAATTAATAATTTTTATTTATTCAGGAAAGTGGAGCTCCAGTTCTTACTGATGATGTCAGTCTTCAGGTATTCATGGATCATTTGAAAAAATTAGCTGTTTCATCAACAGCCTAAGATAGAATAAATTTAATTGAGAATAAATTCTCATGTTTTCTTTTAATATATAATAAATGCAAAAAAAAAAAAAAACAAAAATATGTACGTCAACAGAAAAAAACAACAACAAAAAAAACAACAACAATATATATTTAACAATTAATTTAAAAAATTTGATTGCAAAAGAAAAAAAAAGAATAGTAACTTTTTTTTGTTTTTTTTTTTCGATTCTTCAATGACACTATTTTATTTTTCGAATATTTGTTTTAATTATTATTATTTTTTTTTGTTTATTAATTTTTTACTGGCAGAGTTTTCCAGGCATATTGGCCTGATATTCCAGTCATATATAAAATATATGTAAATTATATATAGGCAATAAAATTACATTGATTTTCATTGATAATTAATAAATTTTATTTTTCCCTTTTTTCAATTAGCATTTAATCTAAGTACATATTTATTTTGACAATAAAATAATAATTATTAATTGTTGATAAATATAATGTACAACCATTTGAGTCAATTAATAATCTATTTAATAGACAAAAATTGACAAGAGTTTACCATTTAAAAAAATAATATATAAACATCAAATTTCTATTTACAATAATTAATCTAATATTTAAAAAAAAAAAGCCAGTAATTTTGTTGTTTTAATTGTGATTAACTGAGGAATCTTATTGACATTTTTTGTTCGACATCTGTTCTATCAAGAACTTTACAAAATTCATCAAACGATATCATATTGTCACCATTTTCATCAGCTTCTAAAATTGTTCGTTCAACAATACTCGTTAGTTGTTCTTCACTGCAAATAACACGTATTAATTAATCATTTATTTATCAAATTATTGATGTTAATTGTTTTTTGTTTTTTTGATTATTAATACCTGATGTTGGCTCCAACCATCATGTGTAAAATTGCCAGCAATTCATCTTTTGATATCATGTCATCATTATCCAAATCATACATTTTAAATGCAACTGAAATAAATTATTAATAATTAATAATAATTATATAAATAAATAGTTATAATAGTGAAAAACTTTCACCAACATTTTAACTTTTCCTTTCTTGAATTAAGTCTATTTGTACTATTTTTTTTGATCGGTCTAAAGAGTGCAAGAACTTGCATAAATTGTAGAAAGTTAACTCTGTCATTTCCACTTTCATCAAAGAAAGCATTAACAATTCTTTCACCAAGTGGATTAATAGCAAGTTCAGGAATTCTTAAAAAATCTTCACGACTTAATGTTCCACAATCACCACGATCAAGGCTTGTAAATCTTGAATATAATCTTTCAATTTGATTTGGAGTAACTGAAATTTATTAAAAAAACAAATTAATAAATTGACAAAATTAATTATAAAATCTTAAACTCACATCCAGTTGCTTCTTGTATTTGTGAAATTTCTTCTTCACGTAATAATAAACTTGATTTATTACCCATTGTTAATAATAATTAATTATTTTTAATTTTAATTATTAAAAATTGAGCTCACTTTAGTCGAGAAAACAAAAGTCACTTTACAGGTATCTAGTCATTATTATTTAAAATGTCATATTAATTTTTTTATTTATTTTTTTTTACCAAGAAATAATGGTCAAAGTTCAACTGATTAGCAAATATCACAATCAATGTATTATTTATTTTCTGGATGTATATTTTTAATTATTAAAAAAAAATCATAATCACAACAATATGACCACTGAGTGACAGTAAAAAGTTAAGCCAAGTTTCCAACATTTTAACTCGGCCATTTTGAAAATTTAATGACAATGATTACCGAGTTTAACCGAATGATTATTTTTAAAAATATATTTTCACCCCGATTATTATTATCCCGGATTTCCGTACACTTCCGTAAATTTCCGTAGCCAGAGGGAGAGAATTGATAGAAAAAAAAAAAAAGAAAACATCCAATTATTTATCATCACCATATGTTTTCTAAAATATTTTTAATCAAAAAGTGAGGTCAACAACATCATCATCAAGTCTATCCATTGGTTCCATAGCATCAAATAATAATTATTATTAATTATTAATTATAAATATATGTCAGGTGTTAACATAACCTAACTATTTGATATTTTATTTATTTTTCTCTCTCTGCGTCAAAATATTCAAGGTCAATAAATATTTGCTACAATAGTCTAGTGTATTTGTACATATATAAAAATACATCAGTGAAATTTTGTCGTCGTTGATAGTTTGAGTGTTAATTTATATCATTGACCGTTTTTTTATATTTAATTTTGTATTTGTGTGTTTCAACAAACTTGATAATTTATATACAACAATGGCGGCTTTTTATAGTATTAATATTAAACTTGATGATGAATTATTTATCAAATATTATTGTTAATTAAATTGCTAGCAACCATTGATTTATTTATTTGGTTTTATCAATAAACTACATGGTAACGAATAAATTTAAATAATAAACCAAATATCAAGAAATAATTTACAATTGCTCCAAAAAAAAAAAAATCATAAATAAAAGTAAATAATCATGAATATCAGGTAAATATAAAAAAATAAAATAATACCTTTAAATGAATGTATAATTAATAATGTTTTTTTTTTGTTTAAATAACAGATCAGAAAATATGAAGACAGATAGAATTGATAAATCATCAAATTCATCAAGAAGAAATAAAAAGAAACATGGTGGTAAAAAATTAAATCCAGTAAATAATAATTGGTGTGTTAATAAAGATGAAAATGTAAATGGTCATTCAAGTAGTGGTAGTATAGATTATGGACAAATGTTTTGGCAACAGCCATCTGGTATACCAGCTCATATGCAGCCACATACTGGTCAACGTTTATTTACAGCAATGTCTGATCCAAGTGTATGTGGTTATTCAGCAATGCCAATGGCATACACAATGGAGCCAATATCAATGCCACCATTATATCCAATATATCGTCCAGTACCACAACAACAACAACAGCAACAAAAACAGCATCAACAACATCATCAACAGCCACAAACATATAATAAAATATATAGAGATAAAAGTAGAAAAAATATATCACATAATAATCAGTATATTATTGCAAATCAAACAATGCCAAATGGTTATTCAAGTTTACAAGATAATACATCAAATTATTTAACACCAAGATATTGTGAAAATGGTGATTATGCATCATTACCACCAAATGCTTATGACAATGTTGATGATAGTGATGAATTAAATTGTGAACATAGAAGATATTCTGATCCTGGTCTTGGTCCAGCTGATATTAAATCTTGTGATAATAGTGATGATTCAGATACAGGAGAGAGTGAAAGTTCAATTGTTACTATTGGAAAAAATAATAAACTTGTTTTTTCACTTATTGAACAGGTTTGTTGTTTAATTTTAATTTATTATTATTATTATATTTTTAATTAATTATTGTTATTGGTATAGATGACTAATTTGAGAGAGGCCAATAGTAGAATGTTCAAGGAACTTCATGAGACTAAATTATCATTGGATAATGTTAAAGCTGAATTATCAAAAATTAAAAATCAAACATCATCGGATTATCAACCTGGAATGTTGTCTGGTAAATATTAGCTTTTTTGTTGTTGTTATTAATTTTGTTATTGTTATTTTATTGTTGTTTTTATTTGATAAAGATATCATTAGTGAAATGAGAGATGCAAGTAGAGCTCTTGATGAATCAATGATGGCTAAAGTAACATCAATTGTTGAGGATAAAAATCAACAGACACAATTAGAGATGAAAGATATTAAGGTGAGATTTATATTATTTGTATTAAATAGTATTTCGATTGTTTAAAGATAAATCGAAATAATTTTTTATTAGAATTTACTAGTTACTATTACGAGTGAGATAATAATTAAATTAATATTGAGAGTTTAATGATTGGCCAATTAACATACAGCCTTGAATCATCATTAGGATCATCAATAACATCATCAATATTTAATGATTATTAATCCTTGAATTAATCGAAATTATTAACTTCAATTTGATATTGTTTTTTTTTTTTTTTAATAAAACATTTTTCTCGTAGAAAAATAAAATATAAAAATAGAAATTTTATTCATCAATTGAGACGATGAAAAAAAAAAGTTTGTTAAAATTAGTATGATGTTTTTAGAGCAATAGAAATTAATGAAATTATTTATTTGAAATATCGACTCGTGTGTTGTGACCATAAATAAAAACGTTGAATAGTTTTTTTTTACCTGAAAATAAAATGAAAGTAAATGTGAAGAAAAGTCAGATGACTGCTTTGGTAATATTGAAAGTATTGTGGGAATGAAAAACAAAGCGGTATCTTTTTATATTATTTATTTTATTTTTACATTTAGTTTCTCACTTGATTTTTTTTTTTTTTTTTTTTTTTATTATCATGAATACATGAAACTCCATCATCGGCACATCAAAAAACTGTAAAAATTTCCCCTAGTCCTTTTTTTTTTCTTTATCCTCTTGAATACTACTGTGTTTACACGACGTTTTTCGTGAACATTATTTGATCAGGACAAGGGCCAGGTGATGCGGACTATCAAACTCTATATTTTCCCTCACAAATCTTATTCTGGTTAACTATTATCGTTACCACGTGAATTTTCGCATCTTTTTCTAAGAAAATATATTCAAGTTCTGTTAACTTTGAAATTTAAAAATAGAAAAAAAAATTAAAGTTAAAAACTAGGTACTTTTAATATTTATTATAAAATTAAATATTTCAACAGTTGATTATCAATTTACATAATTTTATTATCATGAAAATGAAGTATTAATAAATTATTACGTTTATTTTTTTTTGTCATTTGAATATTCTTCTGTGTGAAATAAAAAAAAATTACATGCAGACAATATTTTATAAGTTTACATTGAAATTAGTTGGCTCGGTGTAAATTTACGTGGATTGAATATATCATTGAATTTTGCAAGAAAAGAACCATAAAAATTTTTAGTTGGCATTGCTACTAGCTTACCTGAATACAAATAGCATCATCACACATGTGGAAAATTTGAGGAACCTTGTTATTATTTTGCATCATTAATACACTGATTTTT
Organism: Aphidius gifuensis; assembly: GCF_014905175.1. NCBI lineage: Eukaryota > Metazoa > Arthropoda > Insecta > Hymenoptera > Braconidae > Aphidius > Aphidius gifuensis. The sequence goes on along the minus strand of NC_057791.1, from coordinate 22,782,051 downwards.
ATTTAATTTTTTTCATGGACATTTATCATTTTAACATTTTGATCAATTAATTTATTCAATTACAATATTTTTAATAATAAAAATTATTTATTTTTTCATTCATTTATTTACAATAATATTTCATTATAAAAATAATTTTTTTTTTAAATTTATTCATTTAAATTTACTTATTTACAATATTTTTAATTATAAAAAAATTTTTTTTTTTTAAGATTTATTTATTTACAATATTATTGATTGTAAAAAAAAAAAAAATTCATTTATTTATTGTAATTAATTTACTTACAATATTATTGCTATAAAACAATTTTTTTTTTTGCATTTATTTAATACAAAAATAATTATTTCGAATGAAAAAAAAAATGCAATTTTTTATTGATAATTTTTCTGATGATTCTAAAATGGATGGCTCTGTTAAAATTTGATCTATTTTCTAAATGGGCGTGTTCATAGATGTACTGAATGTTTTGATGATTAGGTTTCATATGTGGGGAAATAGAAAAAATAAAAGTAAGAGAGCCAAAGAGAGAGAAAGAAAAATAATAGATGAGAAAATATGAACGTTATAACAGAGGGTTTGAGGCACTTAGTAGCTGTCAGGGCTTGTCCCTCGACCTCTTCGTCTTCTCATGTTACAATCGTCCATTAGCCTCATCAACAATCCTTCCAATAGCCAACCACCAACCGCCATCATGATCACCAACTTAATTTCTTAATTAAACTTTATTCTTCTATATATTGTATTTTTTTTTTTTGTTCCACATAATTTTTTGCCTGTTTCTTTTTGCTAACATAAACTATAGACTTGTACAATTTATTAATTTTAAATATCTTTTTTTCTCAACAGGAACATCTTGAAAAATTAACTGCAGAAAAATATCAAGATTCTAAAAAAATCATTCAACTTGAAGAAGAAATTTCACGTTTAAAAATTAATTCAAAGTGAGTATTTAAATTTTTTTAAAATTAATTATTGTTTATATTTTCGTTGGGCAATTGCTGATGATTGATTAATTTCTCTGCTTATTTCATATAAAAAAAAAATCAATTTCAAAAAAAAAGAAAAAAAAACTATAAATTTTTATCGTTTTTTTTTTTTTATAAAATGCATGTAAATAGATAAAAAAAATGGTGGTTTGGTGCTTATTTTTTTTTTTTAAATAGATGGTAAAATAAATAATGATGAAAATAAAACAAAAAAAAAAAAAAAAGAAATAAAAACACAAAAAATATTCGATTTCGATAAATATAGCAATGAAGATCGTGTGATAGCTGCATTTGAGGAAGAAACACTTGCACTGAGACGTGAACTACAAGAAGCAATATCAAGAAATTATGCTGATAAAGATGGATTAATTAAGTGCGTAGAAGAAACGATTATAAATCGTATAACGCCTGTATCATTCAAGTCACCCTGTGTAACAAGCACCCCCGTGCGTACCGATAAAAATATGATAATAGATAAATCCTTAATAAATGAATTAAATGATTCATCATCATCATCCTCAATATCCTCATCATCATCATTATCCTCACCACTTCAAATATTATCCTCATCCAACTCGTCGAGGATTAATCAAGATGATGTTGATGTTAATACCTACAATGACAATGTTGTTGATCATGATTGGGAATGGAAAGAACTTGATCATGGTTCAGCTCAATCAAATATATCAAGTCAAGAATTTAATGAAGATGAAGATGACAATAAAAATCATGAAAATGACGATAGTTTTGATAAAGAATCAATGCAATCAATGGAACCAGATGAAAAACAAAGACAAGAAATAGAACGTTTAATACAATATCATCTTAAACGTGAACAAATAATTTCAAATAAAAAAACATTAATTATTAATGATAATAATACAAATAATAATATTAAAAAAAATACCAAAAAATCATGTTTTAGTTTAACATCAAGTACAGCATCAAAAACATCATCATCTTCTTCTTCATCTTCATCATCTTCGTCATCTGGATTTGATAATGAAAAATTAAATAATAATGAATTATTAAAAATACGAAGAAAAAATGGTACTGTTGATGTACCAGATGTTATTGTCGTCGCTGGAAAAAATGTGGTATCTAATAGTTTACACTCGACGAGAATCCTGACATCCAGAGTCCTCACTGCACCTTCACGTGCCACTTATACCACTGCTTACATATAGGCTACGTACGGGGACACCAGTATCAAATGAAAAATCAAATAATATTATTTATAGAATTTTTTTTTTTTTTTTTTTTTTCATTAAATAGTATATTATTTGTTTTATGCCATCATAAATTTACAACAATTGGTGCTTCATTATTCAGGGGGCACTGGGCAATTTTATTAATATATTTTATAGAAAAAATATATATATTATTTTATATAGCACGTAGGTTTTTTTTTCCATTACATTATTGCATGTAAATAATTAATTTAACAATGTCATTTTTTTTTTATTTATAATAATTTAAATATCATGTTGCTTATACCACTTCATTATTCACTGGAATCCTTGTAACCCTAGCTTAAAACAAAAACAAAATGTAGTCACTGTTTGTTCACTGTGTCATTGGTTTTTAATATTTTTTTTTAATTGAATTTTTGTTTATTTGTTTTTGAAAATTTTGGTAAAGCTCAGGTAATAATAATAAAGCTCAAATTTAATAAAATTATTATTATTTTATGTCATAATGATATACTGAATTAAAATTAGAAAAAAAATTATTTAATCTACCTCAGCCTTACCTTGATTATTTTTATTTTATTTTTTGTTCGTTTTGTTGTTGGTAAAATTAAAATTGTTTATTAGTTTTTAAATTTTCTTTATTGGATTTATTTTATTTATCATTATTTACATATACTTAAATAATAATTGTGTAAATTTTGAAAATAAAGAATTCATTTTTATCTAGTCGGCTGCATGGCTTGGCTCTTTTGATAATGCTTAGCCTTGCTTTTGTAAAATAAAAAAATAAAATATATATTAAAAGTTATTTTAAAAATTAATTATTTCGACCGATTAGACGTGGAATGGAAGGAGAAGAAAAGGTGATTTATCAAACTGGAGAACATGGTGGACATCATGCATGAAAAATAAACAAAAAAAAAAAAAATGGAATCACAAATTAAATGAGGATCAACTTGAAATTCCAAATCACAAATGAGACTGATGCTGTTAATGGAATGAAAATCAACATTTTATATAAAAAATTTAATAGTAATAATAATAAAAATATATAGTCATACAATAACATTGACAATATTTATAACAAAAAAAAAAAACAAATAATTAATTGTCAACGATGGTTAAAACTGGTAGCAATAATTTATAACTCAAAATTTAATTTATTAAAAAAAGCAAATAACAAATTATATTCTCTATATTTTTAATCACTGGTTTTAATAATAATTAAAATCAATCAATAGCTAATGACAAAAACAAAAAAAAATGCAAGCAAACAAATAATATTTATCTCAGAGTTAATAAACCCTTGGCATTTTTAATTAACAAATTAATAATCACTATTTTTTTTTTTTTTTTTTCATTAACACGAATGTTTTATGTATTTTTAAATTAAAAAGAAAAACAAATTATCTACGAGCAATTTATAATTCATCAGCATGTAGAGTTAATTAATTATGATGAATTTGCCTTATTGCATTTGATTTATCAAATTATGGAATATTGTTTTTTTTTTTTTAATTGTTGTCACAAAATGCAGAGCCAAAAAAAATATTTAAAGAAACAAAAAAAAAGAAATTATATACTAATATATTTAGATTTGATGATTATTGAATATTTAAATTAATCATTGATGTGTTACTAATACACAATGATGATAGACTTAATTAATTTATTATTAGTTTGTAATTAATGACTGGTTAAAGAGGTTAATGAGTCTCGACAATGTATACTTTTTCGATTCTCAATTATTATTATTATTATTATCAACTATTAATGTAGATTTTAAAAAGCTTGGATAAAACATAATTCTATATTTATATATTCTTGATAATAATTTAACAAGTCATATCAGCAAAAATAAAATTAACAAATTTGTTTTAAGTATGTCTCAGGGTCGAAATTAATCGAAAATTATTCCAATTAAATTTACCACTTGAATAAGCAATAAGACCTTGACCTAGAATCTCAAAATTAAAAAAAAAATTAAATAATTATATATTAAGATGATTGTTGTTAAAAAAAAATACAAAAATGATTTTTTTTTTTCTTTTTTTTTTTTTCTTGGAAAAATATGAGCTTTTTAAAAATTTAAAAAATAATTTTAGATTAATATTATAGGGATATATTTAATATATATATTTTATTATATCAAAAAAATAATTAATTTTATATGAAAATGATATTTAAAAAATGGATAATTTAATAAACAGATGATTGAAATTGAAATAACAAAAATGATCAAAAATAATTATACGAGAGCAAATTAAAATGACATTTTAAAAATAATAAATAACTATTGTTTTTATTATTTTTATTCAAGTGCCATTATTAAAAAAAGATAAATAGATCATTAAATATTTTCAATAACAATAATAATTAAAATAATGGATTTACATAAAAAATAAAAATGAAAAATATTTTTTTCTCTCGATAAATTCCAATAGACATTATTGTTGATGAATTTTTAAAATTATAATTTTTTTCTAGTACTGTAAATAGTTGTTTAAAAAATATACGTAAAAATATAATTTGATTTTATGAAATTTTAATAAACACAAACAATTTAAACATGAATATTTTGTGAATTTTTTTAATGTAGTTTTAGTAAAGATCGTCTCGAGTGATGTGCTACATAATATCACACTTACTTAATCGTCGCATCAATTTTTTCTTTTTTTTTTCCACTTGTAATATTATCTTGGATGTCTTCAGTGTGATATCAATCAACTCGTTATTTTAACCACAAGGTAAATGATGTTTTTTTTTTTTTAATATTTCAATGAATTTATTGATGGAAAATTTATTATTTAATTTACAAGGATTTAATTTTTAAATGATATAGTTTGAAAAATATTTAATTAAATAATATATTGATAATTTATTTATTTAATAATATAAATTTTTTAGAAGATTAATTGTTTTTCAGTTTTCTAGCTGGATCCTTTGTAATTTTAAATTTCAAAATGACAAGTAGAAATGCACGTGAGACGGGGCGAGATTGAGACGCGACTGTCGTCATTGTCATTTTTCGAAATTGTCGAGACTTTAGAAATCTTGTCTCGTCTTCTTTCTTATGCATCTCTATCAGAAGTTTTAAAACGTAAAACTATGATTCATTGTTAAACAGTATACCGATAAGTATTTTCAATAATTAAAATTTCTTAAAAGTAAAATTATGTTTATTTTCTTTCAATCTATGATTTTTAATTTTTTTTTTAAATGCAAAATTAATATTTTTATTTAAACAATCAATTCTAAAAGTGTAAAAAATATTTTATTTATAATTTAGCTTTTATCTATTTGTATAAGTTCCTAAAAATATAAAAATTAATTGTTTTTTAACTAAAAATTTGTCGAAATAAACTAAAAAAATTGAGAATTGTTTTTAAAATTAATTTCCAAGTAAAAATAAAAATTAATTTTCATATAAAAATAATATTTATTATAGAATTTATCTTTAAATAAAAAAAATTTCGTTGTTGCAATGTTGCAAGTGTAGACATAGAGCACCACTGAGTTTCAATTTTTGTTGACATAATCGACCCTGTGTCGAGACGCCCTCAGTTCTGAATTCCAGGTCGTCTCTTTAGCTTTTCACATAATTTGCAAATAAATATATACCACGCATTATTTTTCACTTTTTAAAAAAATTTCAACAATGCTTCTATAAATTTATTTAAAAATAAAAAAAAAAAGAAAAACTATTTTTTTTTATAGATGCATCATTTTAACACAATAATTTATATAAAATTTTTATATTTTTCATTTTAAATAAAGCTGACCGAATGCCACAATAAACACGTATATATTAAATTTTTTATTTTGGCGGAAAAACCTTTTTGATAAATTTTACAACCCTCGAAAATTTTTTTTTCATTTTTATCATTATATATATTTTTTTATTTTTAACTGAAGGTTATACCGCTTTTATTTGTCGGCATCATAAATCGATTATTATAGGCTCTATGTCGGCAAAACTTTTGCTTAAATTTTGTGGTTGTAAAAACAGTATTCAATTTTTTAAATTTTCAAATAAATTTTCAAATAAAAAAAAGTTATATTACTCTACTTTTTCAAATGAAATTTTCACCTAAAAAAAAATTACAATACACCCATATTAATACTGAAAAAAAAAGTATAAATTTATTCAACAATTTAACTTTGATTATTGCAAATCAATAATAAATTAATTAACAATAAAATTAACATGAGAATTTGATGAATAATTTAAATCACATTCAAATTAAATTATTTCAATTAATTTACAATAATTATTATTGCCGGTTAAATTTTTCCATATATATTATTTTTACATACATGTTATAAAGTTACAATCGATATTAATATATACGCACATATATACAAATGTGTGTATGTGTGGGGGATGTATAACGGGGTAGTAAGTCGTGGGAGCAAGTCCCCGGGATAATTGAAACGTGCCTTTGGGAATCTGTCGAGTCATGGCTAACCAGGGGTGATGATTAAATAAAAAAAAAAAATAATAAGAATTTAAAAAAATTAATAATAAAATTGACTTGACAATTATTAATTTATTTATAATTTTTATGGTAATTTACAAGTCATTTCAATTGAAAAAAACAGGTGATGAGCACGCGGATTAATCCGTGCTCATCACCTGTTTTTATATTTTCTAAAATTATTATTTCATTATTAAAATATAATTATTTATTTTTTATTTTTCTAATGACTCATGGTGATAGTTAATTTATTTATTAAGATGATGTAAATCAGTTTTAGTCATCAGAGACTATATCATTGCAGACTTTGAACTAAGATGACAAATATTTGTCTAATTTTTATTTATTGTTTTTTTTTCTTAGTAGAGATAAATCTTAGGTACATTTTAAATGAAACAAAATGATAATAAAATTTATTTTGTAGAGATGATTTGGACTATTGTGACAGAAAAAAAAAAAGAAAGAAATGTTTAGTCATGCTGGGCTATTGGTCAAACTAATGGGATTAAAAATTTTACAAATAAAAGAAACTGAGAGGAAGTCTATGAGACCGGAAGGAAATTCGTAAGACAGTTGTAACTTTTTCTCTTTTTTTTTTGCAATTTTTTTTCTAAGAATATTCATCATCTTTAGCATGATACTTTCCTTTTTTTTCTTTCATTCATGAATGACCAAGTTTGAGTCATCAAGATGATTAAGAAAAACTACAAAATTTTCTTTTTTTCTTTTTTCAAATTTAGTAAGAAGTTTTTCAAATTTAACAAAATTATTTTTCATTAAAATTTACGTAAAATTATTATTTTTTTTCAATATAAATTATTATTAATAATAATACTAAAATTAATTTATTATAAATTATAAAAATATATTTTTTTTTCTTTTATATATAACACTTGAAAGTTTATTTTTTTATATTACTGATGGATATATATTATTTTTTTTTTTCGTGTATGTTATTGTTGAAATAAAAAGAAAAAATAATAATCGATTACTTGGGGAAAAATTGAGGAGGTCTATTATTTTTGCGTTTGGTGTTGAGAAAAAAATACTGGGGGAAAGTACCTTTGGATGATGATAGAACTAAATCGAGGTTTCAGGGGGTTGCAAATCTGGGAAAAGTACGACAAGGCACGCGTGTAGACGTGCCCTCGATCGTCTGCGTTGCGTTGAGTTTGATAAAGCACACTCGAATCATCATTTTTTTTTTTTTATTTTTTTTATCTTTCTTGTCCTGTAGCAATACGCTACGAAAATACTGAAACCATCCTGATAAAATAAATATCTTAAATATATTTTTTCTCCTTTTTTTTTTTTTTTGAATTTGAAAATTCTCATTTTTAATCGATCAATATTAATCAATAATAATCGAAAAAAAATTGATAAATATTTTATAAATAGAGCTGTTTTTAAATGGAAAAAAAAAATATATTTATTTTTATTTCATATTGAATATTATTAATGAAAAATTGACAAGAAAATGCAGAAAAAATTTAGAAAAATTATTTTTTTCATTGAGAAATTTTTACCTTTACCTATTTTTTTTTAATTAACAAATGATTAATTTTGTTGACTTTATGGCTGGGTTCTTTTATTAATTCGTGGAAAAATTATGAAATTATCAAAATCATGCTTTAAATTTATAGCAATGCATGATAAAATATAATGACCTTAAAAAAACGGCACGTGTTTCTCTTAAATTTATATAAAATTTCCATTGTCTTATTTTAAAAGTTGGTTTAATTTTTTGTCTGTATTTACTTTGCAACATCACCTCCAGCAACTTAATCCTTTTATATCATTCAAAACTCGAAAGTTTTATCTTAAAATATATGATATGATAAAAAAAGTTATCAGTATTTTTGGTTTTTGGGTTAATCTACTCTCTGCTTGAGGTATAAAAGACAAAAAATTTGTGGAAATTATTACATTCATCATTCAACTATTACGTACTCCGTATATTTTATTTGTAAAATAATTTTAAATTTTTTCTTCTGGTCAAGATGAAGGTATCTCTAATATTCAACATAATTATTTTCATCATTTTTGCTGTCTATTACTCAGGTGAGTTTGAAATAAATTAAACACTAAAATTATATCGATAAAATTTTTAAAAATTATTTAGTTTTAAATAATTGCTACACAAAAAAAAATTGCTAATATATTTTAAATATTTATCAATTGCTAAAGCTTATATTCATTTTAATATTCTGTAATTAATTATTTAATGCTGATCTATTAACTTTTTTTTCCATATCAATTCTTAAGTTTCGAAAATGTAATTTTAATTTTTTTCTTTATTTTATAATTATCGTGGTAATTTTTATAGTTTATTTCAACCCTTATAAAACAATTAATGAAAAAAAAAATGATAGTTGACAATTATCTTGTTGAATTCTATTTAATTTATTTATTCTTATTTTTTTTTTTCATCAAGTCGGTGATAAAAGAGTGGATGCTGAATTGGAAAAGCGATTGAAAGAATTAAAATGGAAAAATTCAACAGAATATTGGTATCGACCAATAACCAAACAATAAATAAATTTAACTGAACTTATAAGAAATTATTTATAAGCTTTTATTGTTAATTTTTTTTATTAAAAAATAAATATATAAAAATTTAATAGAAAAAAAAAAGAAGACTCGTTTATTATCTAATTTTTAAAACATCACATCGATTTTTCGAATTTCGATAGCACCATTATCAACTAGAAAAAAATAAGAAAACAAATAGAAAAATAAAAAGTATACACAATAAAATCAACAGATTTTTATTTTCAATTTTAAATACTTTTTTACTGATAATGTTATATTATTATCTCGTTGAAGTGAAAGTACCAGAGTGAATTTTTTTTTTGATTTTTTAAATAATTTTCAGGGTTAAAGTGTATTGAAGGGTCATTGTATTATCATTTGAGATTATTTGTATGTTCTTAGTTTAGTTTGTCATGTCTTTATTATGAGAAAATATATATCTTCAAAGTCAATATCTTTTTTTTTTTTTTTCTTATCTTCATTGTGTTTACTTGTGTGTCTCATCTTTAATATCCAACACCAAGATTGTATTATTTTCTCAATATATATTCATTTCTTTTTCTATTTTTTTTTTATTTATTTTTTTGCCACTGAAAAAATTATTGTGATCGATAAATTCATTGGTATAAATTCTCCACTATTCTGACAATTAAAAATATCAAAAATAAATATTTTAAAAATATTTTTACTGCAAATTTTGCAGTTAGAAAAAGAAAAATGATTGACATGTATTTTGTCGAAAAAAAAATTCCCATCAGCTTTATGCAAATAAACTATACAATATTATTACAAAAAAAAAAAAAAAAAAAAAAAATTCCTTTTCACTATAATCTCAACTACTTAGTTAAAAAAAAAAAATAATAATTTGCAATATTTTTTTGTCATTTTTTAAAAGTCAAAATAAAAATTAGAAAAAAAAAAAATTCTTGTCTAACTTATAATATTATTAAAATTATTTTTTTATGAATTTTTAAAAAATATTTATCTTTGAGATTTTCCATTATTGAGAGAAATATTGTAATAATCTTTTTTTATTTTTATAAAACTATATATATGAATTTTTTTTTTTTCGTTTGGGGTAAGAGTGCCCTAGAAAAACATTTGAAGGACCTTGACGAGACAAAAATATATATACCTGTCGCACACAATTAACATGGGTCTACATAAAAAAAAAATGGAAAATAAAATAACCTGCTATTTTCTGGCTGTAAAAAAATAAAAAATATATATCTTTGATTTGTTGTTTCAACGGACAGCAAAAACAAACCGTGTCACTTAATATTTTTTTGTGTTGTTGAAAAAAGTCAATTTTATTGATGGAAGATTTGAACCCTTAAAATCAGGTGTTGCCAGTCTTGGGTCACGTTCAATAACATTATTACACAAAAGCTTTAAATGCCAGAAAAAAAAAAAACAACAATAAATAAATAATATAAAAATAATTCTTTAAAAAATGCCAATTTTCATTATAAAAACATTTTTAGTATTTTTTATTTTTGCTGAAATAAGTCAAAATAAGTCAAAATTCTTGTGTAAAAATATCCTAAAATTATCAACAAACCAAAATTACATTTCAAGTTAGTTTTTTTAAAAACAAACTACATAAATTTTCCACAAAAAAAAATACGAAAATACATTTTTAAAATGATTTTTTAAAATTCGAAATTTTTAAAAATTAAAAAAGCACATAAATATTGATAAAAATTATGTTTTTTTAATTAAATAAAATTATAAATAATAAAAATTTTATAAATATTAAGGTAACAGTTAATTAATATTTTTTTTTTTAATTTTCAAGTTTTATTATGTGTAGATTTTCTCAACTTTTGGTGTGTGTTATTATTAGTGTTAATTTATACGACTTTGTGACCACCCACGTGGTCTAATGGTTTGAACTACTAATATTTTCAGGTATAAGAATTTGTGTATAAAAGGTAAATTCAATAGATCCTCTTCTCTATTTTTTTTTTATCCATCATACATATATTTTTCAATGCCTCATAAAAATGACAAAAGACCCTTCTTTTCATTCATTATCCAAATATAAAAATTCGATTATTTGTATATTATAATTTTATTTATTTATTATTACTAAAATTATTTTTATTATAAGCTTAATTACAATACACTACACTCTATAAAAATTCAATAAACAAAAAAAAAAAAAAAGAAGCAAATAAATATAAATGATAATAAAGAAAAAAAAAAAAATTGTTATCGCATTAAAACGATGATCTTAAATAATCAGTTTAAATCAGCAAACAATTTGCAAAACGTATTTGTTTCATATATAGTGTATATATTTTTAATCTCAAGTAAATATTAAATTGTTATTTAATTGAAAAGATTTTTAGATTTACAAATTTATATTTTTTATTATTTAAATAAATAATTAATTGAAAAACAAAAAAAAAATGAAAAATAAAAACATCAAGATTTGTTAAATACATAACCTAAGAAAATATATATTAATAATAAAAAAAAAATTTTATTATTAAAAAAAAAAAGGATTAAAAGTGTAAATAAATAAACAATAAATAGTTGCTATTTATTTTTTTATTTATTATTTAATATTTAAGTTAAATAAAAAAAAAATTATGATGAATACTAAGTTCTATTAACTGGCTTATTTTTTTTTTGTATTATAATATTAATAATTAGAAATATATATATGGATTTGTACAGTTACATTCATGAAAATTGAAAAATATATTTGAGCTTTTCTAAAGCTAAAGGGGGTAAGTATAATATTATTTTTATTTTTAATTCACGAGGTTTTTCGGGTGCTAATTCTGCGGCTCGTCGGTCATTCATTTCCGGGCTTCAGAGTTTTTATTATTTTTTTTTTTTTTTATGGTGTATGTGTGCCTGTGCCGGTTCAATTACGTTGGGGTTTTAGCCATCGGCGGCGAGGAACAAAAAAAAAAAGGAAAAAGATAAAAATATATAAAAAAAAAATTAGAAGGCTTTTGGGCATTTGCCAAAGCTTTGACCGACGCACGTATATAAATTTTTTTTATTTTTATTTTATATCTATTTCTTTGTCTATATTTTCATTTTTCCTCGCACCTATATATATCAAAAAAATAAATAGATAAATCCTTGAAATAATACTTCAATAAAAAGCTTTGATCATGAAAAAAAAATTGAGTTTTAATAATATTTAAATTATAATTTAAAAAAAAAATATAAATAATAGTTTTATTAGTTGTAAAATTTGCGTATATAACCGGCGGCAAATATGTTTCATATGATAGGATAAACTTGGCAAGTATGTTTGTTCAAGCACCACACAATTTGAGAGCAACTAGAGTGTCAGTAAACAATTCCATATTGACAGATGAATATCACCGTTAACAAAGATCTGAAGTTGATCTAATAATATTAACTAAAAGTTTCATTGACTTTTCATTTTATCATAAGATAATAAATATATATATTTAATTTTTTTTTTTTATTTATATTAATAATTGAATTTTAAATATTAAATATTAAATAATAAATATTGCTTTTCTAAATATTTTATTTAAATGATCTACATATATTTTATATAAATTCATTTAAATTACTCGAAAAATAAAATTTATTTATTCGGCTATTATTATTACAATTTAATTAAACAATAATTTATATTTCAATTATTTTTTAACAAATAACAAGTATATTGAACTCACCAATTCTATACACACATATAAATACATGACATCATATTTTTTTCTTATCATTATTATCACCTCTCAATCTAAAAAAATAAAAATAAAATAAAACGCATTTTAAAATAATAATATTTCAACTGAATTAATTTATAAATAAACTAAAATTATCCATTAAAATTATCAATCAATAAATTAATTTATATAATACTAAAGATATAAAATTTTAAAAATTTACCGTCGCGTAAAAATTACACATGAAGAACATAATATAATCGTTCCAGCAAAAATCGAAATACATCTTTTTATACAGTATATAAAAAAAAAAAATATACATGTATATAGAATTCAAAAAAAAAAAAACAGGCGGGTTATAATAAACTGCGTGCGCAGAAATAAATGATAAGGGTTAAAAACCAGCTGTACGTATAAAAACAAGTAGTATAGATCAACGTATGTGTGTACAAATGTTAGTTTGATACAGGGTGTCCAGTATTTTTCCCCCTCGAATACACCAGGGCGTCATGCATTTACAGTATATATGTATGTAATACATTGAAAGCTCCCACCTTCATTGAGCTTGGTAGATTTTGATTGGTGGATTTTAGTCGTATACAAGTATCATCAGCCAGTGAATTAGCTCAACTGATGCTGATGGGCGTAACCAACTGGCGCATCATCTTCATTCTTCCTTTTCTATCTTGATCGCACTTTTTTTCTTTACTCCTCCTATTCTCTCACTCACTTGTGCACCCTTCCCCACTACTGCTCTACTACCTACTACTACTTTTCGTTAAAAAAAAAATAATATATTTTACAATATTGGTGGTTTAGGAAGGGATGTTTGAACAAGTCTTGGACAGCTCAAGAGTATCGGAGTACACTCGCTAACCGGCCTTCATCCATACTACACATATAGTGAGTGAGTGAGAAAGGGGCTGCATGGCCTCACATAAACCGCAAATAACATCGCGGGTTTTTTTTTTTTTTTAAATTCAAAACGTGTTGTTATCGTGTGATATGTTTTAATAACAATTATCCACTTATTCGGTTAATGTCATCTTCACTGCAAAGTTGTCATTGTTGTCAACGAAATTCATAAACAACGTCAATCAAAAATATATATTTAATTTTTCATTTTAATATTTAAATTTTTTTTTTTTTATTTTGTTATTTAATTATTTTAATTATATGAGAAAAAAAAAGTTTAATTATAATTGTGAAAAGTTTTAGTTGATATATATATTTTTTTTCCATAAATTACGTGAGTGGTTTTTTAATTTTTTATAATAAAAAAAGTAAAAAAAAAAAGTCACACACACAGTCTTTGTGTAATTTAAAAATTATTATTTTATTTAACATTGGACTTTATACAGTCATTTCGAGTGTGTACAAATGTCAAGTATATAAACTGAAGTGGTACATAGGTATATAGACAAAAATATAAAAAATAAATAAATAAAAAAAAAAAAAAAACTTGATGTTACTTTGTTAACGGAACTTGAATAGTGAAATCAGCATATTAATATTTTTTTTTTTTCATTAATATCCAAGTGAAAGTGTATACGTACAGTTAATAAAAATTCAAAAAAAATAAAAAAAATTTATTTTCAATTTGTGAGACAATCCTGCGTAAATATGATTTGTTTCAATGACACATAAATAACATTTGGATCAATTGAAATAAAAAAAAACGAATTGATAAAGAAAAATAATAAAAAAAAAAAAAAAAAGCGAGTAGATAATAAAAAAATTTATCTAAATGACAATGCTTCAGTCGCAAAAGCTGTACAGCGAGGCTGGCAGCCTTGGCAGTGCCATGACAAGTGCAACAATGTCAAGTATGGGAAGTATGGCACCAACATACAGTACAATAAATAGTATGGGTTGTGTATCAATGGGTATGCCAATGGGTGTTGGTCCAAATTGTAGTCCAAATAATTTACAAGCTGGTTTTAATATGGGTACAATGAGTACAATGGGTATGTCATCAATGGGAGGTGGTGGTGGTGGTGTTGGTGGTGGTATGGGAAGTTATGGTGGTACAACAATGGGTGGTTCAAGTGCATGTATGAGTGCTGTTGGTTATCCATCAATAACTGGTGGTGGTGGTGGTGTTGGTGGTGGTGGTGGTGGTGGTAATATTGGTGGTGTAACACGTGATACATTATCATTAAATGAACCAGATTCACCAAATTCAGCATTACAACGTGCACGTAATGATAAATCATATAGACGTAATTATACACATGCTAAACCACCATATTCATATATTAGTTTAATAACAATGGCAATACAAAATGCACCATCAAAAATGTTAACTTTATCTGAAATATATCAATTTATTATGGATTTATTTCCATTTTATCGTACAAATCAACAACGTTGGCAAAATTCAATAAGACATTCATTGAGTTTTAATGATTGTTTTGTTAAAGTACCAAGAACACCAGATAAACCAGGTAAAGGTTCATTTTGGACATTACATCCAGAAAGTGGTAATATGTTTGAAAATGGTTGTTATTTACGTCGTCAAAAACGTTTTAAAGATGAAAAAAAAGAACATGCTAGACAAACAACAAAACCACATCAATCACATCATAATTCAAGTGGTGGTAGTGTTGGTGTTGGTGGCGGTGGTGGAGGTGGTGGTAGTGGTAGTGTTGGTGGTGGTGGTAGTAGTGTTGGTAGTGGTCATGGTAGTCCAGTATCACATGATTTATTACATGGTAAAAAAACACCATTACACCATAATATTGGACAACAACATGATGATAAAGAATTACATTCACTTGTATCATCACATAATCATCATCATCATCATCATCATTCATCAAGTTTACATCAACATCATTCAAGTTTAAAAAATGATCAAGATATTGGTGGTTTACTTGGTACTGATCTTGGTGCAGCACATGATGAGCTAGCAGCAATGGTTGGTAGAAGTTTACATCCACATTTATTAAGTGATCCAACATCGCTACATCATACAATGACTGGTAGTTTAAAACAAGAACCACCATATACTGCAGCATCACATCCATTTAGTATAACAAGATTATTACCTGGTGAAACAGCAGCAACATCACCAAATTCACAAGAGCGAAAACATCCTGATTTAAAAATGTATGAACAATTACATCAAAGTTATGCTAATTATGGATCACCACATCATTCACATCCACATTCTGGTGGACCAACACATCATCATCATCATCATCACAATGGTATGCATGGTGGTGGTGGTGGAGGTGGAGGAGGTGGAGGAGGTAATGGTGGTCTTAATTCATCAGTTACAATGCATAATATGACTAATCATCATCATCAAGATTATTATCCAAGTCCATTGTATCATCATGCAACTAGTAGTATTACAACATCAAGTAGTATTGCACCACCAACATCAGTATCATCAGCACCAGGATTGTGACATCACGCCACACACCCGTACGCCCTTGCCTGAGTTAGCGCTATGGCAGTCGAACAGACTGCTGTTATTATTAGTGATAATAATGATGATGATAATAATAATAATAATACCAGCAATAATAATAATGATAATGATGATGATAATAATAGTGATAACAATAGTAATAATAATATTGATAACACAAGAACAAGAACAAATAATCATCATTCTCAAAATCATAATCATCATAATCAGGCAGAAAATAGAATCTTATTACGGGATCAAAATAATGGGCATGAAGGTGGTAATGTTGCTGGAGTGACGCATCATCAACAACAGCAACAACAACAATTACAACAGCTACAACAATTGCATCATCATCATCATCATCAACATCAACAACAACAACAACATCATATACAACAGCAACAACAACAGCAACATGTATCGTGGCATGTTATTGCCGACGGTGTTGATGATGAACCAGAAGAACTTGCCGACGATGATGACAATGTACATGATCCAACTGGATCTTATACTCAAAGCGTCTAGATCTTTTTATCCTTTTATGGACTTGTTGTGTATATATACATATTTATATATTATTATTAATTAAACAATTAAATCATCAACTTCATCATCACCATCATTTTTTTTTTTTTTTATATATTTTTTTTTTTTTTTGTTTTATATAATTAACGTGACGTGTTGGTCAAATTTTTTTTTTTATTTTCTTGTCTCGATTGTGTACAGTTTTTCTTCTCGCGTATATATATTTTTATTTTTTTCTATTTGAAATTATTTTTTATATATTATTATAAAAGACCAGAAAATTATTGAGAATTTTTTTTTTTTTTTTTTAGTTATTCTTGTGTTAATTCGTCATTTGTGATAGGACATATCTGATTTTAAGATGTGTCATGATATTATTTTGATAACTTCAAATGACGATAGCAGTTTTTTTTTTTATTTTTATTTTATCATCAATGTTATTACTGGATTTTCACGTATTTTTTTTATCTCAATAATCATATATTCATTTTCTGGTTGATAAGTTTTATTGGTTTTTTATTATTTTAAATTGTCAAATAATTTTCTGGTCGATATATGGCTTTATTTTATTCAATTATATTGCAATATATATATTTATTTTCATTTCGGCAATTTATGGAAGATATATTAAATTACCAGCAATTAATTCCATCGGTGCTCGATAAATTTTTCATCAAAAAATTAATTAAATAGTGAGTGTGTCTGTGTGCGTGTGCGGTATATTAAGCGAAAATTGTGATAATTATTCGTGACAAGAAAAATCATATTTAGAAAAGCGTTTTTTTTTTTATTTAAAAATGTAATACACAACAATTTTGAAAAAAAAAACAAATGGGTAAAATAATAAAACGGATTAAGTTGTTTTTTGAATTTTTGAAATGTAATTTTTTCAGCGGAAATAACCGCACGTCCAGTGATTTTTTTTTCTTTTTTTTTTGTATTATAAAAAAAAATTTGTAGATAGTTCGCACAACGTAACGTGTATAATGTACATTGTATGTTATAAAGAGTTATATATTATATATAAATATAAATAAATATATATAGATTAATTATAAATATATAAAAAAAAAACTAAATGGAATCTTAACAAAAAAAAACAAAGTAAATTGATGAAAATAAATTTTAAAAAATTGATAAAATTATACTAGGTATGTGAAAAATAATAGAAAAAAAAAAAAGTGGTAGAAATTTCGAGAAAATCACTTGAATCTCGTTTTAAAATTTAAAAAAAAATAAATAAAAAATTCAATTGCGATATGACTATCGAGATAACTGAACAATCCTCGAAATTTCTACCTCAAAAAAAATAAAAAAAAAAAATCTGTAAATAAATTATTAAGATCTAATTAAATAAAAAGAAAATTTGTTTTATTTTTTTTTTTTTTCAATTTAACATCAAGATGAGCATAATCTACTAACGCTCTTGTTGAAAAAAAAAAATAAATAAATATATATTATATATAAATATAAAATTAAGTAAAAAAAATTCAATCCAAAAAAAAAAAAAGATGTTTAAAATATAAAAAAAGAAAATTAAAAAAAAAAAAGCAGCTGATGTACATGTTTCAAAATAAATCCACGTATTTCTACGAAAAAAAAAATAAATAAATAAAAAAAATTAAAAAAAAATAAAAAACAATTGTTAAATTGATTATTTATTAAATAATTAAAACCTAATTAATTTATATTTATACTTTTAATAATTACCAACATATAAAACTGATATTTTTATATAAAAATTAATTTTGGAAATTTGATTTTTAAAATAATTTCATTTAAAAAAAAATTTTTTTCTTTCTTATAATAATTTTCTTAATCACTAGAACAATTTTTTTTATCTCTAAAATAACTTCTTAATCTTTAAAATACTTGTTATCATGTTTAAAAAAATTTTCCTGATCTTTAAAATAATTTTTTCTCAGTGCATAATAATACATTATGCGGTTAACTTGCAATACTTGACGATAAAATAAAACATACAGATATATTGGTATAATCAGGGTGCAATTTTCAACGGATTATACATCATGATACATAGGTAGATATACACAAAGAGAGGCACTACAAAGCTGTGTGTATTTCGTCAATATTTGACTAAATCATGAACAATGTTTGATTGTACACATATTCGCGAATTCATATACATTCGTATATACGCGCGACAACAACGACAGCAACCAAAACAACAACGACGACGACGGCGGCTACGACGGTAGCTGGATCCTTCCACAGTCAAGGTATGTATTTGAAAATTTTTTATAAATATATTTATGTTTATATACATTTGTCTACATAATATATTAATATATAAATTTATAAATCAACGATAATAACTATATACAAAAACGAATAACAAAAATACATGTATAGAAATATCTAGTTGGCTTTGTTGACATACATCTTGACAATAATATTTTCAAATATTTTATCAGCCAATCTATTATCATCATCATCATTATCATTATCACATATAAGTGCACTTTTAAAATGCATTGTCAATCAATAACAATTTGAATTAAATAAACTAAACAACATCATCCAAATTTTTCAACTATTTAAAAAAATATATATTTACATAGAAATTATTTAAAATTACATAATTATAGAATTAAATTATAAAATAAATTTAATTTTGATAATTAAATATTATACTATGAAAAAATAATAATACTATATTTTAAATATTTAAACATATTTTTTATTAATTGTTTAAATAGAACAACAAGTTTTTAAAAATATTTTTTTTTCGGTCATTTTAGTATAAAAGTTTATTTATTTTAATTAAAAATATAAAATTTATTAATTAAAATTAATTAATTATTTAATTTAACAGAATATATATCTAAAATTGAATATATAATTTTTTTTTTAATTTAAATTTTCATGTATATTGAATAATTTAATTGCCAAAAATTTGAATTTTTTTTCTATTCATTTTTTTTAATAGAGTCTGATGGTGTATATTATTATTACCGAGGGTATATAGTAGAGATAATGTTTGAAAAGTAATATATATATATATATATGATTGTACATGCTCGTGGTGAGATTGTATTCACGGCATCGAAATTTAAACATACATATATAGCAAAAGACAAACTAAAACAGGACTTTATATTATGAAAATGGTTATGGGTGGCCTTTTGGTTTACTTAGGTGCGGCGAGAAATTGAAATTTTCGTTAAGGGATTATGTTGAGTGTACTGAAGAACGAAACAAGTTATACATGTATATATATACGATTGTTAATCACAATGTAATCCTGGTCTTAATAGCATGCTCATGCGGAAATCTGGATCCATGATATTCAAGATTAAACTCTTGCCAAACTCTTTTTTTCAATTATTTTTTTTTTACATACATATATACCTATATGGAGATGATCACTACAAATATAATTTTTTAAAATACATCGTCTTGCAAATTATCAAGTATAGGTAGACAAAAAAAAAATACATAAACAATTATTTTATTTGTAAATAAAAAAATCTCAAGTGAATAAATATTTTTTCTATTTTTTTTTAAATCATTATTTTTATCAAAAAAAAAAAATTTTATATATTTTTTTTCACTCGTTTAAAGTGCCTTGTCAATGGAGCTTTTATAAAATACATCTAAGGGTTGTATAAAAATTTACAATAACTATTATAAGTGCAGAAAAAAAAAAACCAAATTAAATTTGAAAAAAAAATTAATAAAAATATTTTTTTTTTTAAATTTCAAAAATTTATATTTATTAAATTTTTTAGTATTATTATTATTTTATTATTATTATTATAATATTGCTGTAAAAAAATATAAATTTTTTCATCTTTTTCTTGAGTTTGATCGCGCGCGTGAATACCGCGAACATTAGGAGCGTTGCCATCGCTACGGTGGTGGATATCAACGTGAATGCTGGTTGGTTAGTCAAGCCCTAGTATAACCCCTCTACTTACACCCCCCTTGGGAGTACATACAGACAGAAAATATATATATATATACATGTTCAATAAGAGTAAAATGTGGAGGGCATAGCCGAGTAAAGCCGAGTCTGTATCATCGTTATGATATTATTGACGTGCGCATGAATATCGCGGAGGGATGGACGTAAAATGAGGAGGTGAAGAGGAAGGGTTAATGGATGAGAATAAAATACGGGAGGTACTTGTGAAAGAGAAAAGAAGAGGATGTGATACTTTTATTCTTGTTTGTATGAAATACGCAGACTCGTTTCACAATTCAACATGGCCGACAATATTCGGCTAAGTGATACAAGAGATACAAACTCTCTCTCACTATTCTCTTACACACATACACACATAAATATACATTATATATGTCAACTTTTATTTTGATCATCACATCGTATATTTGTAGTCATAAAAATACACACATACACGTACTCTATGCTCATTTTATATTTTTTTTTTCGCATGTAATTACATTGCAAATTGCAATTTATAATACATGATTTGTTATTTTCAATTTTAATTTATTAAAAATGTACAAATATATAATTAAATTTAAATTTTAATTTCATTTATTTTTAATGGATTGTATTCTCTAATTAATGTATTATTTAATTAAAATTTTATAATAAATATTCGAGTGGATTTTTGGAATGAAAAATTAAATTGAACTTAAACTTTGTTTTTATTTTTAGTACTATTTTTAAGACAAAAATATAGTACTGTAAATTTAAGGGTAGTTTTTTTGAATGAATATCATAAAAATAATTATATTGTTTATTTTATTTAACTTAAATTAGATATATTTAATTTAAATTATAATTTAAGATTTAAAAAAAATGTGTATTTTTTAGGGACATGATTTAATGATCAAACTGTTTTTTTATTTCAATGATATTATTTAAAGGATAAAAATCATTCACACATATGTGTGTATATATTATATATTTTATTTACAAGCCGATTTTCCATATGTATCTTGATTCATTGGATAAATTGAATCCGTATTTATAAAAATAAAAAAAAAAAACAAAAAATTAGACCAAGTGTTTTGTTGTTATGGGGGTTGATGTTGATCAGGTGTGACGGATCAGCCATCACACATGTTGCTTTTCTCGCGTTGAAACCAAAAAACTACCCCTCATTGTCCTTTAACCCACCCACCCTCTCTCTTTCTCTCTTTCACTATGTTACCAATTACTTGCTATTATTATCGTAATAGGATCAAACGCCTACTCTAATAATGGGGTCATTTAAATCTGGCACGACAGGTTTTTTTTTTTTTATTTAATTTTTCTATTATACTGGGATATAAACAAATTAATTGTATTATCAATTGACTGGTTTATCAAATTATCATTCATTTATTTGTTTTTTTTTTTTTAAATAAAATATTTTTTTATTTCAATTGTTATCTTTTTATTTAAATAATTGAAAATTTCGTTTGATTTTTTTTTCTAATATTTAAATAACATTGAAATTAAACTGTTCTATATGAATATCATAGTGTAATTTTATTTATTTCTATTATTTTTAAATTTTTGAATTAATTAAAAATTTCAAAAAAATTATATTACATCAAATTTAATTATTTATCTTGATAAATTATTGTAAAAAAAATTAAAAAAAATAAACTGTATATAAAAATAACAAGCTTTGTTATTTCAGATATATTTTTTGAATTCAAATTTATATACTTTTATATATTTAATAAAATAAAAATCAATATAATAAACACATTGTCATTTTATCGTTTTTAATTCTCGTTGAGCCGCCTACACATTTTTACCCCATATCATTTTTATTTTGTATGTATACAAACTAACACATTTATATTTTCAAAATATATATATAAGCAACTTTATATTCTTTATTCGATGGACATTGGTTGCAAATCCACGCTTCTATCTCAACATCACGTTGTGAGAAAATAAAAAAAATATGTAACAAAATAACATGCATGCTTGGATATTTTTATTTATACACAAACAAACAAACAAACTGCATGCACGCATTGAAAAAAATATATAATAAATATACAAAATAATAACATCCTTTGAAAAATAAATAAAAAAGTAACTAGAAAACAAAAAAAACCAAGAATCTATATCGACAATATTGACAATTCTTTTTATCATTTTTGTTTTGACAATCAATTTTTAATCTCTCAAATTTATAATAAAAAATTGAATATTATATTTTCTATTTAATTTAAAAGGGCGTATACTAAGTGATATTAAAAATGATAGACGCATGGAATATATTTTGCGAATTTATATTTATTATCGTCATAGGTGGAGAACAAGGCAAAGCTCGCATTGGTTGACTCGTCATGATGGTTCAAAGAATAGCAAGGACAGTATGTAATTAATCACCGTAAGTAATCAATCAAAATGTGACATCGATAGAATAATGGATTTCATTTTTGATATATATTTTAATATTTTATATGCGGTCAAGTATATAAATTTTATTTTTTATTTCATCATATACATATAACTGATTGAAAGTAAAAAAAAAAAAAACCCAATTTTTCCTTTAACTAACTGTACTATTAATTAGATTTTAAATAATTAAAATAAATTAACTTTTTACGATTCAATAATTAACTATATTAAAAAAACAAAATAAATTTTTTTTATAATTTATAATTATATATCCTAAAAATTACAACAAAATTAATGAACATAAATTTTTTAAATTATAAATTTTAATTTTTTATAAAACAATTATATTTGTTTATTTACTATTAATTAAATTTTAAACAATTAAAATAAATTTACTTTTAATTATTCAATAATTAACTATATTAAAAAAACAAAATAATTTTTTTTTTTTATTTATAATTATATCCTAAAAATTTACAACAAAATTAATGAACATAAATTTTTAAAATTAGTTTAATTTTTTGATAAAACAATTATATTTATTTATTTATTATTAATTAAATTTAAATAAATAAACAATAAATATTTATATTTTTATTTAGCTATTTAAATATATAATTATTATTATCATTTTTTTTTTTGATGTAACAATTATTATTAGCTCGTGACATACGTGAAAAATTTACCGAGTGTATTATCTGTCTTAAATACAATAAGTACTTGCAATACAATAAATTCATGGGTGTGTGAATGGGTGGGTGTGTGATGTATAGGGTATTTTTTTTTTTTTTGAATAATAAAAATAAGGGTGAGCATATTAAAATCACCCTTGTATATATATTTTAGTCCATGCCACATGAGCAATACCCGCAACACAGATATTTAGCATTTCATGGTTCTTTATATTTGAGGGTGTTTTTAGTACGAATTTTTATATATGCATCTGTACCCTTGCATTTAAACGTTTTTATATCTTAAGCTGGATTTTGTATATATACTGTATGTGCTGTCATTCATACTCTATATGTTGGCTACATCATGACATTGTCACCAGTTGTCATCGAGACAGGGGGTCTTATAAATATATTTTTATTTTATCTAAATGTTTTCTTTCAATTTTTATTTCTATTTTTCCTTTTTTTTTTTTTTGAACCCTTTTATTTGTAATAAATTTATTTAGCTTTTGCATATCGATGTATTTTAAAATGTTTTTATTTTTCCAATCAAATGAATTTATTTGAAAGAAAAAAAGATGATTTTTAATTTCTATTTTTAAAATTTAATTTATATTTTGTGTTTTTAATTGATTTTTATTTTTATAATAAAATTTATATTAGAATATTCAGTACATGTAAATTATTTAGTAATTATATTTTTTTTATATTTTATTTATATTTTTTTTTGTGAGAAGGGATGGGCGCCAGGTACAAGTCGATTTATCACTGTTCAAACATTCGCTATCGTCACGCGAAGCCCCATCTTCGTATCAAAACGACAACGTTGACGACGATGATGATGACGATGATGGTGATGATGACGACGACGACGTGCCTAGTAAAGTATTTTTTTTTATTTTTCATATTTTAAAAAATATACAACTTTTACGTGAATACCGTTTTTTAAATAAATTTTATTATGAAAAAGTTTTCGCGCATAAAAAAACTCAATTTTAATCAATAAATTATAATATAAACAATTATTTATTTTTTTATTATAAATTATAATGTAAAATTTATTAAATTAATATTATTCTAATATTATGTATACAGTAATAATATTTAATATATACATAATATGTTTTTTTTTTTTTTCTTTTCATATGATATTATGTTTGTATGATTTTTTTCTAAATATTTACTCACTTTGAATATATTTATTTATTGATTTAATCGATATATAAACCTGCAAATTTGTCAATAATATTGTTTCTCATGTAACACGTTTATATTTGTATGTGTATTGTATATATTTATATACACATACAAAGTTTAAGTATATTATCAACATTGACGTACAACAAATATATACAAACAATATACAAAGTAACAAGTTCAATCAACTTTGACGCGCTTTAAAAATAATTTATTAATATTATTTATTTTTTTTTTTATTCTTATATTTAAATATTGTGTTTTTAATTTACATTTAGATAAAATTTAATTTTTTTTGTTTTCATACAAATTCTTAAGGTCGGAATGTATTTCGTCATAAATTTTTGTCATTTTAAAATTAAATTTATTAGTTTATATAATAAACTTTACAAAGCAAATATACAGTTAATATTTGTATAAAAAATAGACATTAGATATATTGGTAAAATTAAAATTAATCATTAATAAAATAATACAAGCATGGTAAAATATAAACAAAATAATATTATGAAAATTGCAAATTTTTAAAAAATAATAACAACAGTATATTTATGATAAATAAATAAATATTTAATTTAAAAATTTATTTATTTTATTAAATTAACTTTAATCATATATTTTGGATAAATTTAAAATTAATTAATTTAAAAATAAATTAATTAATCATTGTATTGTAATGACTAAATGTTATTATTTTTTAAAATTTAATTTTTTTAATATTTACATTTTAAATATTGTACAAAATTTTTATTTATTTTATTTATTTTTTTTCAAATTTATTATTATATATTATTGATAAGATAATTCATGCAAATCTTTGATATTAATTTGTAATTTATTTATTTTAAAATTGCTAGTTGATGATATTCTTGTGTCATATTTTCTACCATGTTTTTTATGATTCTTTTTCTTTTGGGAGAATAGAAATATATAAAATCTCATATGTCACATTTAAAAAGTCTCATCGTCATAAACAAGTGGTCCATCAGGTATATAATAAAATGAAGAAAAATTTTGAACCACAATGAAGACACCGGCACGATCCAATGTTTGCACCAACGTTACTCCACAAACAGCGGCATCACTTTTATATTTCTCAATCTTGGTAGAATTTTTTTTTATATATTTTTTTTTTCTAATATATTTTTATTTGATTTAAAAAAAAAAACCTTTTTTTTTATATTATTTTTCTTTCTGTATTTTCATCCCCTGTCTATATCCACTTTTACCCGCACATATAGGTATATTTTTTCATTCTTCCTCACGTCGTTGTTGTAATATTTATTTATTTTTTTAGTTTTTTTTTATTTTTGCATCCATCCACTTGACTTTCTTCGCGCACCCTCTCATCAACATGAGATGCATCCAGCGGTTAAATTTACTTTTTTTTATCTTTTTCAAGTGGTCTTTTTCTGTGTGCTCCTTTGACTTTGAAAATATCTTGCTACAATAAATGCAACGTCATCGTTTTTTTTTTTTTTTCCAAAAATCAAATCCCTTGAAATAAATTTTACCTTTTTATTTTCTCTTTTTCAAATTCAAAAAATCTTTGATGTTGGCTTTTCATCTTTTATCTATATATATTTATTGATTCTTTTTTTTTTACCTTCCTCTTTACCGTTTGATACAAAAATTAGCCAAGTGATCATACAAAAATTTACAGTTAATTATCAACTTAATTTTCTTTGTATTTTATGTATAAATTTCAAGCTAATATTAGCCACAAAATATATATATATGTATAATTTTTTTTTCATATCATCGTATTAACTTTCATTGTTTTCATCACTTTGTCTACAATGTGGCCTCTTTTTTACTGTTTAATTCTAATTTTTTTTAACTTTCCCTCTATTTTTTTACTTTCCTTCCTTCCTTCCTTCCTTTGGTATACACTTCACTTCATATAGTCGTCATGTATAACTCGATATATGTGCACCTCGAACCGCCCCTTTTATGTATTATATATATAACTATATATTATTGGCATTGTATGCTCATAGCAAACAGACCAATCAATACCAATCTCTTAACTCAATGTGTATTACGCACGCGTAATAATTTTTCTACTTTAAACATTAATTCTTGGATTTATTATGTAATCATTTCGTATAATATTACCAATCAATCTACATATATTTAATGTTGATAAATAATTTTTAAACAATTGGATAAAAAAATACAATGTTAACATTACACTGTTGCATTTCATTTAACATTTTCACTGTGTTATAATTCAACACATGAGTGTATCAAATTAACACAAATAAATTGATGAAAAAAAAATTTCGACACTCAATTTATCAATAATTATTATTTGTCCAATCAACACTATAAAATTTCCAAGTATATTTTTCATGTTAACTTGAAAAATAAAAGCTTAATATTGTTAAAAAAATATTGGATAATATTATAAATAATTTATGTCAAATTTAGCTGGTAAATCGAGTGAAATTTTTAAATTAATTTTTTTGTTTAGAATGCGTTTTTCAAGTGTGTCAAGATTATATATTTAATATTATTATTTTAATAATTATAAGGGATTTATTAAGGGTGAAAATAAATGCCACCCACGATGTGCGGCACAGGTATTTCATCAAAGAATCCTTCACCACTTGTCTCTCATCTTGGATCTACGTAAATAGACACCCCCTTAATTTAGAGTTCAAATAATGCATCCGAGAGTCGGCTGGCACTCAACATTTGCTTCAACCATCCTTTTTCTTTTTCAATATTTTCTTTTTTTTTTTTTTTTTTTATTCATCATCTTCTCTTTTTTTTCATCTCTCAAGATTTTTTTATTTTATTTCACTTTTTCCACTTTATCTTTTTATTTTAAAAAATAATTTTTTTTTTTTTTTCTTTAACCATCTGTACGTGCTTGGATACACCACCTCAGTTTTTCTTGCAATTGCATATATTTTTTTTTTTTTCATTTCATACACATAATATTTTTCTGACTTGAATAATTTTTTTTTTTTTTTTTTAAATCATCATAATACAGATGATAATAAAAAAAAAAAATATTTTTTTTAAATTACTTTTAATGTGTGTTATTTTAAATAATTTGTATGATTTTTTTTTTTTAAATTTAATTTATGGATCTGGTTGTCTTGAAATGAAAAAAAAAAAATATATTGTTGACATATTATCTGGATAATAATTCGCGTAATTGATGCGAGACATTTGGTACTTTCACGTGACTGCTAACTGGCAAAATCAACCTTGGTTAATTTGCACATATTACAATTTTTTTTTTTTACCTTTACACTTGATTTCCCATTGAAAAATAATAATAATAATATATTTAGATGTCTGACGAAAGCGTGGATATATTTTTTAGATATTTTTTAAATCATTTTTATATATGCAACGAATTTTGTATGTGTGTATATATTTTCTGGCCTAAATCCCAGGCCTTTCGCGTTTAGCAAAATATATCTGCTTTCTGCTCACATAAAATACAAAAATATATAAAAAAAAAAAAAACATATTTACTCAAATACGTCTTGAGAAAAAAACAAGAATTTTCATATTTCTTTTCAAATATATTTTTCCATATTTTCCATATTTTTTCTAGTTATAAATTATTTATATTTTTTTATAAATTTAAAAAACACATATTATTTAAAAATACAATTATTATTAAATAAATATATAAATAATACAATAATAATATATATAAACTATTAATTTCATTTATTATTTTCAAGTTAAAAAAATTTTTAAAACAAATTGTAAATGAAAAAAGGAAAAAAAAAAAAATTGGATTATCAGCTAAATGGAGAATAAATTGAGTGTATAAATAATAATCAGATGTTGAAATATATATATATACATTCAAGGTGCATTCACAAATGACAATGTTTACATTTTTTTAAAATAATTTTATTTTTTTATAATTTTTCTCGCGACAGTTTCTCCAAGCGGGTGCGCCGAACGATTATTATCATTAAGTAATGTAGGTCGGGTGCAAACAATGTGTTTATCGATTAATTATTATTGATAACATTTAAAAGACAAAAAATATAATAATAAATAAATAACTATACAAGTTTTATATCTCATTTTATATATCCATTCATATCAAAGTCTTGTATAAAATTAGTAGTTACAAATTAGTAGTTAAAGACAATCAGACAATTAATTTCAAATGAAAAATGTGAAAAAAAAAATTTATTTTTCACTTAAAATTATATAAATTAATATTTATTTCTTTTTAAATATATTTTTTTATATTATTTTCATTATCTCTTTGAAATAACGACAGTTCAAGAACCCTTTATCTTTTTCAATGAAAAATTTATTAAAAAAAAAAAATACTTTTCATGAATTTTATACTGAATTTATTTGTAAACTTGAATTTTTACGATTCTAGTGGTTTTAAATCAAAGCTTTATAATCAAGTGATTTTAATATTACTATATATTTTTTTTCTTCATTTTATTGATACTATTTTTCTTTTTTTTTATTTGCTCATTATTTTTTATTCTCGTTTATTCTACTTTTTGTTTTATTCATTTTTAAACAAAGTCTATGTTCTACATTACTCTACCAGTTCAATTTCGCACACAACTATTTTCATTCATTCACAAACTTGTCGTTTTTTTTTTACATTGGAATTTTTATATAGATATATATAACTGTTGCCATTCTCGTTTCACTTTTAGCCAAGCCATTATTTGGCCGAACAAATCTTTACCTTTGATTTGAGGAATGGGAAGTCACACTCGGATGGTTGTTTGAGTTGGTAATATTTGGAGTAACGCTCGACCCAGTGGTTTACCAGATTTTCATTGGCAATATTGTTACACTTGATTTATTTTTAAAAATATATTCAAATTACTAAATAGATCCACGTCAAAATTAAATGTAAAAAAATATTTAAACCATTTTTAAAATAAATAAAATACAAAATATATTTAAATAAATTTCGTTCAACTTGAAAATATAAAAATTAAATATTTATATTTATCAAAAAAAAATATTGCCATTTAATTATACACCAATTAATTTTCATTATAATTTTTTTTTCAAAATATTATTCTCATATTTCAAGTCTCGGTTAAATAAACAAATTAGTCCCTGATTTTCCACGATTCAATTGCAATACAAAGATAAGACAAGAATTATATTATTATCATTTTTTTTTTTTTTTATTGTCGTCAAACAGTATATGTCTAACTTAACAATGATAAAGACTAAGAAAATATACGTAAATGATAAAGGGTCAATCACACCAAAGACCTCGACAATTTTTTAATATAAAAAATGAAAAAAAAAAAAAAATTATATTAATAAAAATCAAATTTTATTTATTTTATTTGATTATTATATATTGACATTTTGCACAATGATTATACATGTTTATAATTGACAAGGAAATAATTCATCATGTTAATACATATGTGTATTATCATGTAAACAAATAAATATTTGGCTTCCAGTGCAAGAAAGTAAACCACCTCAAATATCTTTAAATTATTTTTTTTTTTTGAATATACCAATATATGGGGCATTCCAAGTAAAATGTTGGAGCATTTTCCCTTGACCCCTCGGATTTTTTTGATATATTTTTTTTTCAATGTAACTCAACGAAAAGTATATATTTTTAAATAGGTATATTTTTTTTTACTTTTATGCACTCCTCTCATTTATCCTCTTTTTGCTTGGTCATTTTTCTTTAGTCTACTTTTTCATTTATTTTCATGATTTTTGTTTCTACTTTTTTATTTTTTTTATTTTAAATGTATATACCAATGTTTTATGTACTCAATATACTATGTATATTAGTATGTGTGTGTGTATATATTTAATGAAAATATAGACTCTGTACAATATGTACTCAAGTCTACCCCAACGGTTGACTCTTACTATTTGATTCTTGAATCATTTCGTGTGTACTGTCGAGATTAATCGACAGTTAAATATTTTTGTATATATATATAAATAAATATATACATAGTTTTCTCTTTACTTGTCAATTATCAACTTGAGCAATGTACCTGTTAACTCAATTAAAAATTTTTTCTAATTATTATATAGCTGTTTTATTGTTTATTTTTTATTTTTTTTTTCTTTATATTTGATAACGCAAGCTTTATTTTTTTTAAATTTTTTATTTCTTCTGGTTTTTAATCTTAATTTATGATTTTATATTGCGTTTTAAAATTTTTTTATTTTTTTTTTATTTTGGAGGTGATGTTATTGCGCAATTGTATGTAATCATGCGTTTTACGTTGAGTAAGTAGAATGATTTATTAACGAGAATTAGACAGATGTATTATACTCATGGCTTTGAAGTAATTAAACCGGCGCGTCTTTACACTTGTGTAAATTTTAAAAATTAAATTTATATTATGGATATATTTGAGGAAAAAAAAATATATATATTTTTTGATGTCAATGAAATATATATATAGAATTTTTATAATTAATTTTTAATATTTATTTATTTTGTTGAAAATTAAATTAAAAAATTTAAATTTTATGTTTTAAATTTTTTTTGCTATTATTTATAATAAATAATTAATAAATTTTTATATAAATTAATTTAACAATTGTATTTAAAAATATAAAAAAAAAAATAATTTTTATTTAAAAATATTTATCTCATAATAAATTTTTTTATTAAAAAAGAAAAAAAAATTCTCATATCTCGGATGTTTTTTTCTGCTCCCATCAGATTCACGTTTATACAACCAACCCCATAAATACATTTGTCTGATAACGAAAAAACGACAATTGATAAGATTAAAAAAAATAAAAAATAAAAAAATAACCGTGTGACTGTGTAAAGCTGTATCACACCTAATAATCCTCATTTTCAAACGTCAAAAAAATAAAAAATATAATATCCCTTATCATGATTTAATCATACATAAAATTTATCCTCAAAAAAAAAAAATTCAATAATATTTTTCCTCACATAAAATATCACATAATATGAATTAATTAATTTAATATTTTTAAATATAATTTTATACATTTAATATTATTTTTGAGACTTGATAAAAAAAATAATAATATCTTTAAAAGTCTGCTAAGCGAACATTTTTTTTTTAAATTTAAAAAAAGAATATATTTTTTTTTTGTCGGGGCCAGTCGTGTTTTAAAACTGTGCAAACACAGGAGCCTATACCATGGATCCATTAGCCTTCCTCAATTATTCGGAGTGCTGTTATACTCTCCGTCAAAAAAATAGTGAACGTAAAACGATGAGGCAAAATATATATACCACATATGAAAAAATAAAAATATAAAAAAAACCATTTGCTCCATCATCATACTCGTAAATCAATAAAACTAGAAAAGTAAATAAATTTTAAATTGGTTAAATACGATTCAAAAGAAAAATTATATATTAGAACGAAAAAAAATATCAATATATTTGTAAAATAAATTCTAAAAATAAAAAAAAAATTTGAATAATATTTGAATTATCGTATATGACTATCTTTAATTGACTATGTTCAATTGACTGCTAAAAAATGAATCATTCAATTTTCAATTAGGATTTATTTGTATTCACTTGTAAAGAGGCTGATTTTATTATTTATAAATTGAGTGTACAAGACGTTGAATTAATCGTACAAAATAAAAAATAAAAAAATTTATGTAAAGAATGAAAAGACAGAAGTTTGCACCTCGTTAATTTACGAATTTACCTCGTTAGACGAATCGTGTACAGATCGTTGATTACGTACTTTGAAAATACTCGTTGATACAATTAATTATAATTCCAAAAAAAAAAAAGAATAAAAAGATTTAAAACCTTTTTTTGTCATTTAAATATTTCAATTGAATTTAATCAGCAGAATCATGTCGAAAGATTTAAAAGTTTTTTAAAATTTTTTACTTCTAATTAGTTGTCAATTTTTTCCGGATAATTTTTAACAAATTAATTAGTTTATTTTATTTCATCTTTTATCCACCACTTGATGGTTAATTTTAAAACAGCGAAAAAATAGAAGAAAAATTTTATATTTTTGTATTTTTTTTTTTTCATTTTGATGATTTTTTTTTAGCTATTAATTATTGAAAAAATTAAATTAAATTATTTAGGTTGTATTTTATGATGTGTGATTCATTAGTGTATATTTTTTTTTTTTTTAAATTAGACGCATATTTAGATGTATTCGTCACTTGGTTACAGAGACAAGAAGGCAAGACAAATATCGTTATCGTATATGACGCTTGTTGCCTCCACAAAACTGCCTCGTTTCCGTTTACTTTATTTTTCATTTAAAAAAAATTCTCTCTTTTTTTTTTTTTGTCTTGTCATGTTATTTTTCTTACCTCGTATACACTCGGTACCTAAATCCACAAAGTTAATGTTCCTGTTTTATCACATTGTCTCTTGATATACATTTTTTTTTCTCTTAAATTCTTTTTCTTCGAAAATTCATCATCAAATTTTTTGGAATTTCTTCAAAAAATAATAGTATTTATATTACACAGATAATTTATACTTTATCACCATGATTTTTTGAATAATTTTATTTCAAAAAATATATAAAAAATAAAATCAACGCGATGAATCAATTAACCCGACAATATTGCATGAAAAATTGTTGGAATTTTTAGGAGTTTATTATTTTTTTATATGCAAGTATATATTTTGCATTAACAAGAGTATTTCAGATGTATGTAAAAAAAAATTTTTTTTTATATTTATATGGGTGTGTCAGAGGTCACGTAATTACACGGATTTTCGATCGATTCTTCATGACGTGTAATGAATTTTTTACGATGCCCCCAAAGCCGTGTCTGATTGACGGCACTTTTCATGCTTAACACATTACAATTTGGCAAATGTTGACCTCATCAATGACTCTTATATTGTGTCCCTTATTTTTACCATACAATATTAACTAATAAATAAATTCATTGAAAAATATAAATTAAATAAAATTAATTATTTCTCAACAAAATCACGTAGTCAAAAATAATAAATATAATTAAATTTTAAATTTTTCTTTTAATTTGCTTAAATCATAGCGTTTTTTAATTTTAATTGTAAATATTTTTATTATATTTTTCATGTAAAAATAAGATTGACGTGTACCAACAAGTTAAACATATGTCAGATTGTTGTAATTTAAATTTTTTATATAAAACTGACATATTGCGTGGTGTGTGTGTTGAATCCAAGAAGAGACAACTTTAAAACCTTCAAATACAAATTTACACCTACGTCAATGTGTTAAGTTTTGATTTTATTTTTTATATATTATATAAACATACTTGTTACTATACTAACACTAAAAAATTTCATACAAATATATCAGTTTTAATACACATACACACATGAATTGTTTGACCCCGTGACATATGTTTCTCCAGGACAAACAGGTAGGTGTGTTTAACCCTTTTGCCAATCTGGCCTCGATTGTATCATTGACATTGTATAAAAAAGTACAAAATTTAATGATCATTATCCAGCACGATTATCAAACAGTTGTCTTAAATATTTTATTATTTATTTTTCAACTTTAAAATACTTCTTTTATATCCCCTTTTGTTTATCCAATTTTATAGTCAAAAAGACAAACAAACATGTCACTTGATGATGGGTTATTTCAAAGTAAAATGTAATAAATATATATAAAAAAATAAAATTGAAGTTTATTTATTTGTTTTATATAAAACAAATGAATTTACAGTTTTTTAAAAAATTTATTTGTGTTTAATTTGGAGTTATCTTGTGTACAATGATCAAAAGATTTTGGCTAGATTTTGGTCAGTTTAATTTGAGGTCCAAAGTACTACATGTGGATAACCACTGTGTTCAACTTTGTTCCAATTTGTAAACCCTTTGTATGGCAATTAAAACTTTATCATTCAAACAAAATTTAAAAAAAAAAAAATGTTTAAAGTTGAAACACAAAAAAGTATATACTAAACAAAGAAATAACTTTTTTTTTTTTTGTTAAATTATTTCCTTGTTGATTATAATAATTTTTGTAGAAGAAAAAAATATATATTTTTTAACAATTTATCTATTATCCATCAGTGTGTTTGAAATTTACTGTTTGTCAATAGTAAATATGAAAAAAAAAAACCCATGATTGTCAGTCTCGTTGCAATGTCAATATACCCCTAATATTTTTATTCAACAAACATGCGGCATCAACGTTACTTTTACGATCTCAATATTTTTTATTATTTACAATATTTAACAAATCAAAAAATTTACATTTTATTTTATTTTTTTTTTTTTGTATTATTTATTTTTAATTTTTTTTTAATAGTGAATAAATTGCGTGTCGACTTTTTGACATGTATCAACCCTTTATGTTGTTCACCTGTTCATTAAAACTCCCTATCAAATATTTTACTTACTTAACAATTGAAAAATAAACAAAATAATAAAAAAAAACTTAAAACATTGACGCAAAAAAAAAAAAAAAAAAAAAAAAAAAAAAAATATGACACCACTTTGAATCAAAAATTTATTAAATTCAATCTTTTGTTTTTTTCTTATAAAAAAAAAACGATTGTCATCGATGATAATTGAAAGAGTGAGATTGATAAAAAATTTATTTTTGAGAGTTTTAAAATTATAAATTTAATTTGTCGTTTGTATGGGCAATTTTTATAGAAAAAGAAGCATTTATATAATTTTTTTTTTTTGAGGTTTTATTTGTGCAACTTGTAAATGGTTGTAATTAATTTTTTTGAGGATATTTCTTGAGAGTTTAGTCACGATTTATAGAGTTTATATTCAAATTTGAATTAAAAAAATGTAAAAATAATTAATATAGAAGTTTAAAAAGACCAAAAATTAATTGCGTGAGGGCAAACACTTCTAAGCATAGAACAAGTGAAGGAGTTTGAAGCTCACTCGTTCTATGCAAGGAGGTGTTTGCCCCAAGATTTGGAACTATAAAATAGGTCTCGATATCGTCATATGGTGATTTACCTGACTATTTCATAATAAGCATCTTCAAAACCGAAAATATGAGTACAATGAAACGATCCATTTGATAATGCATACCAGGCTTGAACTGAAGATCTCCAGCACTGTAGGCTTGGGTGCTTGCAAACTCAACCACAAGAGCATCACGCTGTATTCTGGAGTTTAATATGGAAATATAAATGTTACAAATTACTAAAGCCATATTGTTCACCAAATAAATTGACTAAACTCGAAATCTTATCTATTAAAATAATATTTTTTCAGTGTTCAGACAAGACTTACACAGTTTGTTTCCAAATACAAATTAAAAAATGTGAAAATAATTAATACCGTAGTTTAAAATGAACAAAAATTAAATAATTACATTGAGTCTAATTAATTCTCCTTACACAAAAAAAACAGTTGTCATCGGTCAAAAATAAAATTAATTGAAATCAGTTTATGAAATTTTTAGAATGATAATATCTAAGTGTTGTTTCAATAATAAAAGTAAAATTTCATGAAATTTCCATTAAGAAATATTTATTTTAAATAACATGACCTGCAACGAAAAATGGCAAATTTTGTTTGCAAGTCATGAAGAATATAAAATTCAAAAAAAAATAAAAATAATTGAAATTAATTTCCAAAAGTTTAAGGATAATTATATTCAAGTGTTTTTTAAATAATAAAAGCATAATTTTATCAAATTTATACTTAGAAGTATTTTTTTTTGAAATGAGCCAAATTGTCAAATTATTGAATTTTTTATATCTGTCAAATATAATATATAAAATTGAAAAAAAAAATAAAAATAATTAAAATTAATTTATAAAACTTTTAGGATAACAAAATAATAAAAAAAACATTGAAGCAAAAAAAAAAAAAAAAACAATATATAACACCAATTTTTATAGAAAAAGAAGCATTTATATAGTTATTTTTTTTTTTGTGGTTTCATTTGTGCAACTTGTAAATGATTGTAATTAATTTTTTTGAGGATATTTCTTGAGAGTTTAGTCACGATTTATAGAGTTTTTATTCAAATTTAAATTAAAAAAATGTAAAAATAATTAATACAGAAGATTAAAAATACCAAAAATTAATTGCGTGAGGGCAAATACTTCTACGCATAAAACAAGTGAAGGAGTTTGAAGCTTACTTGTTCTATGCAAGGAGGTATTTGCCCCAAGATTTGGAACTGTAAAATAGGTCAGCTGTTTATTTAGTAAATTGCTAAATTAATAATTACAAAAGAACTGGGCTTGAACTGAAAACTCCAGCACCGTAGGCGAAGAGCTTACCAACTCAACCACAAGAGCATCACGCTGTATTGCATAGTTTAATATGGAAACATAATTATATTAAAGTGTTTTTTAAATAATAAAACCATAATTTTATGAAATTGATACTTAAAAGTATTTTTTTTCAAAAGAAATAAATTGTCGAATTATATAATTTTCTCTATTTGTCAAATAAAAAATATAAAATTGAAAAAAAAAAAATAACAACAACTGAAATTAATTTATAAAATTTTTAGGATAACAATATTCAAGTATTATTTAAATAATAAAAGCATAATCTTACAAAAATTTTTATTTAAAAATAAATTTTTTTGCTTATAAACAAAAAATAAAATGTTAATTAAAATTAAATTTCTATAAATAATAAAACCATATCATTTTAACATTCTCAACACTTGTAAATACACAAATATATATTTTTTTTAATTTCAGTAAGGGTATAAAATCACGGTTTCAATTTATATTTTGATATGTACATTGGCCTCTTGAGCCACAACAATAAATCGACGTGTGTCTTAATTTTCATTTTCTCAATTTATATACCTTTTTTTTTTTTGTTTTTTTTTTGAATATAAAAATTGCAGTGTGCGCAATCGATTTAATATTCATCCATGACAATAGTTTTGATGTTTTACAAACAGCTAAACGACACGTGTACCAACCGCCTTGTCAAAATAGACCAAATAATATACTGGACATCATTGCGAGATTTAACTTGGCTATGATCCTCTATGATCGTTTCATGAGCAACGCTGATGTTATTGGTATGAGGGGATTTACAAAAATTCATTGCCGCGTGTCAGTCTCACCACTTTCAATGTACAACCCCCCTGAGGGTACATATATGTATACTTGATAATATATATTACTCGAAAACTAGAGACATACGATTGGCGCATGGGAAATTTGTCAGAGTCGATCATCACGATCATGAGAGTTGCTCCAGGCATTTTTCTCTGTATATTTTTTTATTATTTTTTTTTAAATTGTAATTAATTATTCTACATTCAGATAATTCTAATTTTAAATCTTTAATAATCTAAACAGCATCACACTCTCTTAATTCATCCCTATATCATTACTAAAATATTTTTTATTTGAAAATAAATAATAAAGCAATTTTTATGTAAGTAAAATATAA
Source organism: Aphidius gifuensis (assembly GCF_014905175.1). Lineage (NCBI taxonomy): Eukaryota > Metazoa > Arthropoda > Insecta > Hymenoptera > Braconidae > Aphidius > Aphidius gifuensis. Next base: position 22,743,694 of record NC_057791.1, on the reverse strand, counting down.
ATATATTAAAAAAAAAAAAAAATATTTAACTTTTATTTTTCAACAAATAATATATAAATTCAAGTAAATATTACATAAATAAATTATTTTTTATTCAAATTGTAAATATTTATTCAAGTTGATTTGGTAAAGAGTTTACTTTTTATTTTTTTTTATTTCAAATTCAATTATCATGTGAAATTTTTTTAAATAATTATTGGATATAACGATATAGCTTTTTAAATTTATAATAAAAATTAATATTTAATTAATTAATTAGAAAAATAAATGAAAATTGAATTTATTATTTATAAATTGTCAGTTTAAAAATCGTGGAAGTTAATCGACAAAATAAATGTATTATAAAAAATTGTCTTGTGATTTTATTGCTCCAGGGAATAGCTATTATCATTGATACATATAAATTTGATATATAAAATATAATTAACATAAAGTATATAATTTAAATTATCAAACATCCCCCAACTATAAATACACTTGCAAAATGCAAATTCCCAAATTCATGATTATATTTTTACCCCTATTTGTTACCATGTTAATCTCACTATACATTTTCTCTTTCAAATTCACCGATTGCCTTTTTAATCGAGATGAACTAATATACTTTCAACAACTTTTATCAGACCGTGGGACATGAATCTATACACTCTTCAAAAAAATAAAATAAATGAAAAAAAAAAAAAAGTACAAACCAATATACATACACTACATGTAGACAATCGATTTACGATGAAAACTCAACAAGGAAAAAAACTATGAACAAACGTTTGAACAAAAAAAAAAAGTAAAAAAAAATGTAAAGAATTTTCCAGTGTTTGCTAACTACTCGTCGTGTCGACCACCGTTGCAAACGATCCATTATGGAAAACCGATGAATGATTCTGATTCCAATTTATAACATTGAGATTAATTCAACTAATTGTCTCATTAATCATACAAATATATATTCAATTTATCCATTTAAAATAGAGTTAAAAAAAATATATATATAACTTTGATTTAAACAATCAAATAATAAACGATATTATTAATTATTTTTCAATTACTTTATTTAATTATAATTTATAAATTTAAAAATCAAAGTAATTTTTTTTAATTTTCATTTTATTTTTTGTTCCTTTTTTTATCAATGAGATCTTGTGGTTTATGGTGTATTACGTAGTTTAAGTACAAATAATGCGTGTGTGAAATAAATATAGGGGGAGGGGGGCACTTGAGGCCTCTAATAATATAAAAAAAAAAAAAATGATAATAATAAAAAAACAGGTGGCAGACGGTTGTCGACAATTTGAGTGCACGCGTCAAACCACCCCCGTGGCCTCTTCAGTCATGCACAGCTGGATGTCGGGCTTCAACCCCGATGTATATAATAAATAAATAAAAAAATTTTATATATGTAAAAATATACGTTCAGCAAAAATACTTGACAATTGACAACGAAAATGTACTGATTTTGATAAAAAATGATTATTTTGTAAAATTGAAAATTTAAAGAAATTTAAAGATTTAATGTTTTTGTTATTAAAAAAATATTAACAAGTAGTTTGGATAGACTAAAGGAAACCACCCTCTTTTCTAAAAAAATAAAATTGACTCTGATGGTATATGTAAAATTGAAATTAACTAAGAAAAATTAAAAGAATACTTTTTGAATTTTTGTTTGAAAATCAACCCTTATTATAAATAAATTTGGGTAATTATAAAGACACTAAGTCTATAGTTATTTGATGGAATTTTTTGACACACAGTCGATCAATATTTGCGCAGCCGGGACTTTGGTACCACGTCATTCGACCTTCCTATTCCGCGCGCTGCCATATGCGAGTATCTCTCATTGTCGTTGTCATCGCGCCCGCGCACCAAATACTTACAGAAAAAATAAAAAAAAATTGAAAAAAAAATGTAGGATTTTCAAGTGAAATCGATCCACAAAACTTGTCGTTGTCTTCTACCATATACAAATATAAAATTTTTGTTTTTAAAAATCATGTAAAATAAAAAATATAAAAATGAACAAAAAAAAAAAAAACAATTGTTAAGTAAAGAGTATAATAAAACTGTCAAGATTAATGAAAAAAAAAACGTATAAATGATTATTTTAAATTTGATAATGACAATGAAAAATAAAAATTAAAAATGATTATCAAATTTTAAATAATAATATGAAACAAAACGTGTATATTTAAAAATAAATATTTGACAAAAATTATATATTTGCTGTTTAAATAACTCTTGACGAGTACAACCAATTGCGTTGTCTAATTTTTTTTTTTTTTTTTTCTGTTAGTTTTGTTTTTAACAGTGTTAAATGCTTGTAATTACCGATTATCTTGCAGTTATTCCAGTTAACACATTTGTGTTCAGAAAATACATAAACACATATGCAAAATATTTTTTTTTTAAATTATAAACACTATTTGTTTATTGCTCTTTTAAATAAACAAACACCCAATTTTAACAACAATCAATGAGCCATTAAAATTTACAATTAAACTTTAAATTAACATTATTTAAACAAAATTAAAAAAACAATAATAATAATAAAAATTTTAAAAAACACGTTTTAAACAAAAAAAAGGATCAAATTTTTTTTTTATGATAAAATTAAATTTTTCAATTATTTTTTAAATGTATACAGTAAATAAATTTTTAAAATACCAAAAGAAAAACAATCTCTATAAAATGAAAATAGAAAATTGAATTTTCCAATAAAATTTCAATTTTAAAAACAATATAAAAAAAATTAATTGAAAAAAAAAAGCAAATATCAGTTTAAAAAAAAAAAAAAGACTAGAATATTTTAACTAGTAAAAAACTATGTAAACAAATAAAAAAAATAATAAATTTTTCTATAAAAAAATAAATTTCATTTTATAAAAAATGTAAAGTAAAAAAAAATAATTGTTTATTTGTTTCTTGTTGAATAATACGTGATAATGTCAAATGGCTATTAATTTCATGTATACATTGACAAGTATATATTGTCAAGTAAGTAAAAAGACAATATACATATATATATAGAGTAAAGTAGATTTAGCAGTAAGTAAATCGCGCACAAGGGACTCTCCAGGATACTGTGACTGTTTGAGCGACAAATATTTTGTCGTCAAACTTTAGCTGGGTTAAAATCAACGTGTCTATATGTGCTGGGCTAATATACAAAACGTTTCGCGGGACGTTTACTAAAATCAAATTATTATACTGTATACACACAATTACATTATTATTACTTACTTGCACCAAGTAAATAAATAATCAAAATATCAATTTTTATATTTCAAAATAAAATATCAAACAAATTTTCTTTTTATTATAATTCTTTAAAAATTTAAATTACTTTTATCTTCTCTTTTTTTATAACAAAAATAATGCCTAAATAAAATTTATATAAATAAAAATAAAAAATAATTATAACAATTAATATCTAATCATTTTAAAAATAAATTTTCAATTAATTAATTTAAAAAAATAAAATTTACTGTAATTTGTATTTTTTTTTAATTATAAAAATTTAATAAACTTTTTCAAATAATTACTAAAAAAATTTTGACTAAATGAAATAAAAAAAATAATAAATTTTTCATAATAAATTAATAATTATATATTTTTATAAATTATTAAAATGAAATTATTAACGAAAAAAAATTTAAGAAAAAAATATTCAACTTGATAATTAACACGATTCACAAGTTATGAATTAATTGTAAATATAAATTTTCATACACACAAAAATAAATATAAGATTATAAGAAAATTAATCTTACTATTGTTGTATATATTTGTATTTAATTTGACTATATATCTTTATCTGTATGTCGACAATTAGAATCCATAATCTCTTTTGGTTTTGAAAACAAACAAATTTGTTGTATGACAATTAACATTATCGATTTATTTTGTCAAATATTATCATATCTATATGCATATATGATAGATATTACTGTTGAATACATTAGTTTATATGTTTATTATGAAAATTATTATCAAGAGACCATGTCAGTAAGGTTACACACACACAAACATTCACTATTTCACACACAAAGTTATTTCAAGTGTGATAATACCCTTGTATTTAACATCGTTATGTATTATTATTACGTTCTATAGAGAATAAGTTAATATTATACTCTGATATACATATGTATATATGATAGATAGAGAAAGAAAGTAAATGATAAAGACACAAAACATTGACGAACCTGCCGCGAACAATCGTATGAATTACCTGCAAATATTTGCCGGGCGTCAATCGTCAAGAGATGATGCTTCATAGTGTTTCGAGTATGTTTGGCTTAGAAAAAGTTACAAATTTACACTGTAAATTGTGCAAAGAAATAATTTTTTATATTTAAATATCAATCAAATAAATATAAATTATTTCTAATATAATAACAAATAAATAATCATGAATTTTTCACATATATTTGTTGAATAAAAATTAAATAAAATACTTGACATAAAAAAAAAAAATTATAATTAATTCTTGCCTCGTGTCTTGATGTTAAAATAAAAATAAAAAATATATATTTTTAAATAATGGCACGTGTGTGTGATGCATATGCAACTATCTGAAAAAAAAAAAAAATTTCTCAAGTGCTTTAGCATATATCTACCAACAATTTTATTATTAAAAAAAAAAAATAAAAAAATTTATTTAAAAAAAAAAAAAGGAATGTATATATGTTGTATGTCCTCCAACACACACTGTAAATATATTGTATATATATTTTGTATATATACACGAGGTCCACAATACATTCAATAACTGGTCATGCTGGATAGTTAATTAAGTGCTAACAAGGTGAGACGTTGCGCGCACCAACTCAAGTAATCTTCCCGAGGCAATTTTCATCATAAACATTAACACATAAATACACACACAAACACATCGACATTACCAATATATATATATTAATATATACTGCTATAAAAATAAATTTTCGAAAGCCACAGGCGTGACATCACAAGACCACTTTGCGGGACTTAAATAATTCACTGTTTATCCGATGAATCTGGTAAATAATAATTCGACCCATGACCTCAACATAAGACAATTCTATATATTCAATTCCCAATAGACCCATGTTCCCAAAACAATTGTACAGATTGCCAAAGAAAGAGAAAAAAATAAATAAATATAAATATATATTTTCATCTCCCTAAACAATTTTATTTAGGGGAAAATATATTGAGTAAGCGAGTGACTGAAATAAATATAAAAAAAAAAAAAAAATGATATTTTGCTTGAGGCGCCATATAACATTGTGAAGGTGGTTTATGGGGTGGTTTTTTTGGTACATGCAACGAAAGAATAATATGTTAACAAATCAGGGGTAAGTATGAGCGACAGCAAGATTAGCACCCTCTCTATATAACTTTTTATTTTTGCCAACTGAGAAAATCTCTAGGGTGAAACAGACGAGGTTTTTCTTGGTGCCTGTTAAATTGTCGCTTTAAATAATTTTATGGGGGTGGTGGTGGTAGTGGTTGATTTTTGTTGGAAGGGGAGAATGAGATCAGTCATTTGTATCTGCGATCAGGCAATTGTCGCGCACCCCTTCCAATTTTATATCTAAATTTACCCCCTTTTTTTTTTGGTCAAAATATATAGTCCTGTTATATCTGCGTGTTGAATATATTGTTATTTGTGTTACCCTCAATGTTTATGCCAAGCATCTCAAGCGAATAATACCAATGTTAAATGCTACATATTGTTGGCTATTTTTCTTTTTTTTTTTTTCTCCCTAATTTTACTAATACTCGTTTATAAACACATGCATATACAAATGTAGTTGATATTTAAGCAAGGATTTATATCAATAGATTTATATTTTTATTTTTTCGAAAATTTATTTTGATATTATATCGAAAAAGTAGAGTTTTTTGTTACTTATCAACTATTTTAGTAGAATTTTTTTCATTTGAAATTTTTAATTGTATGTGTTTTATTTTTTATTTTTTTAGGGGTTGAGTTTAGAGAGAGGGAGTGATGTTTTAGTGAAGTATCAGTAAGTGTATATTGTGTATACTTGAAATACATTTGGTATTGTTGATGATCTTGGGGACCATGTCAGACCACAGCTTGTTTCGACACTTGCAATTATGTTTGTAAGTATATTTTGTATATAAAAATAATAATTGTTATATATCAAAAAAAAAAAAAAAAAAATGATAAAAGTGTTTCCACGTGGCTGGTTGAGAGTCCTTAACGTCACTTCATGGTCATATATTTTTTTCATTGTTTAAAAAATTTATTGATAAACATTTTATCTGATAAAAAAAAAAACTACAAAACCAAAAAAAAAAATTGTATTATTTTTTTAATAAGAAAAAAATATAGATGAAATTTATTTAATTTGTAAATTATTTAAAATTTCTTTGACAAGTCAAGCATTAACATTTAAATGACAAAAAAGAGGGAGATATTTTAAATAAATATATGTAGTTGAAAAAGTTTAACAAAGTTTTATTGAATTTATATAAAATTTTCAGTGAAAAGCGTCAACCGAGTGGCCTATCAACTAGATTCGTGAATATTTTCTTCTCTCGTTGCATTAAACTAGTAAATTTTACGTAAAGTGACGTAAACCATTTCAACTTTATACACTGTATACACATATATATAATATATATTTTAAACTTGGCATTTTATGTCGTTTTGAAAAGTTTTTTAAAGTTTTCTTGACAACTTTAAAGTTGCTAATATACAACTCGCACAGCTCTCATATATACTTCACTTTTCAAAGGTTAAATTTTTTACCTCTTTTCTCCTCTTTTTCCTCTTGCTTTTATCTCCTCTTGCCCCACTTTTTTATCATCACATACACTTACATGCCACTTCAATGTAACGACCCAAGTTTCATTCATTTTAAAAAAGTTTTTCTTTTTTTTTTTTTTGTAATTAATATTAAATAATAATAATAAATTGTAAATTTTCATTTTTCATCTCTTAAAGTTTTATTATTTTTATAGAAATTTTAATATATTATATCATTTTAAATTGAATTTTTAATAATTAATTTGAGAATTTAAAAAAATAATTTTTATAGGTATTTTTTGAGAGGCTGTAATTACTTTGTTTACTGATTTTTTATTCAACTCTTTTTTTTCGAATGAAAAGTTGAGAAAAATTATATATATTTACTTATAATGTTATCATAAAATATTGTCGAGATTTTTTTATTTTTTTTATTTCATTATTTAACTAACAATAAGAGTCTTATTAAAATTATAATATTTGCATATATTATTTTTGTAGGCTACAGTTACAGGGTCACAAAGTATGCGTTTAAATTAAAAACACATATATTATATTTTCTTTTTTTTTTTTTTTTCATTTAAACATACAGTGTATATAAATATTGAAGTTAAAAAATCCAAAGTGTAAGTATATTCCTAATTTTTATGTAATCAAAAAAAAAAATTGAAAAATTAACTTTAAATCGTATTAAAAAATTGCATTCACACTATAATAGACAAATTATTAATTCTAAAAATTTTCAAACAATAAAAAAAAATCTTGAAAGAAATTTAATCATAATTTCAAAAAAATTTCTAACGTCCTTACCATTTATAGCAATAAAAATTCCAGATTGATTTTGTCAGTTTCTTCCATGAAAATTCACATCATCTAAAAAAATAATAAACAATAAAAAAATCATATGAAAAATATATAATAAATTTACAATTGATTCAAAAAAAAAAACATTTAAATATTGCAATAAATTTCTAAAACCTAAAAAATAATTTCTCCATAGAAAACATGCTTCAAATTTCTAACAGTAAATATTTTTCCACCTTTTTTTTCCTATCAATTTAAAATAATTAAATCTCTCAAGTTAAAAATTACATATTATCATTATTATTATCATTTGATATAGCTCAAATAGAGATGTATAAAAATAAGGGGTAAAAAGAATAAAGGTATATATAAAAATCCAAGAAAGATAAGGTAACCGGCGGAGCATGATGTGGACGATGGAGGCAAAGAGAACGCATTACGTACACTGTAAAGTATATCCTGTATCTATACGTAACTTTACCATCTCATTTATATATCTATATATATAAAATATATATAAATGTATATAAAATATATATATATTCGCGAGAGAACGGCTGGTCTGCTCGAATATAAGGCGGAGTCTCAAGCAACCAACCAGCATCCTGGATTTTCATCGTGGTATATATATTTATTTCCCCTTGGCTTCACTCTTACCCCTCGGGAATTATATATATATATATGTCTGTACTCTTCACTTTATGCAACTCACTAAAGTCGAAATTTTCATGTAAATAATATACAACAACAACAACTATAACAATATAAAAAAATAAAAAAATAAAAATAAATTTATCATATTTTGATATATATTTTATTTATAAAAAATAATTATTATTAATTTTATGTGGCTTCTTGAATATTGATAAAATGTCAGATGAATAAAATTTGAATTCCATGTGAATGAAAATATAATATTGAGAATGCTTTTATCTTCATGGATACATAAATTGAACATAACGCAAAAACAGCTCGACAGCTGAGTGTACACAGGGTGAGATTTTTATTTTATTTTTCTGGCTTGTTTGAATGTTACCTTGAAAATGTTTTTTTTTTTTTTTTTTTGAATCTACCCCGTCCTATTTTATCTATACATTCTCATTCCCCACTTTAGTGTCATTTTTAGATGGGCCTGTATTATTATTTTCCTCGTTCAAATCGAGTCCATTGCACCTCCAGGGACCTATGCAAACAAACCATGTATTCATTGGTCGACATCCGCGCACACGCGGCACAATAAAGATAGATAAAAAAAGAAAAAAAAAAAAAAGATAAAATGCGGTTGTATGATTTAATAGCGTTCAAACGGCTCGAGGACTTTCGATTAATCGCTTTCATATTTTGTTCGTTTATATTTTGAAAAAAAAAAATATAATAAATAATACATTTAATGTATTTTTTTTTTTTTATTGAAAAATGGATTACAAGTAATTTGTACAACCGTTATAATATGAAAAAAAAAATATATAAATAAGCAGTGTTTAATTAATGAAAAAAAATCTCTGATTTTATTTGACAAACAATTAATTAAAATAAAATATCAAAATGAAAATATAAATTAAAAAAAAGAATTTTGTCATATTTAATTTACAAATATTATTTTGTTTACATGCATGTTTATTAAATGAATATTTTTTTAATATTAAATTCAAAGCATATATATATTTTCAATGTAAAAGAACAAATATCAAATATTTGTGAATAAATTTTTTTTTCACAAATATAAATTTTAACTTGTTTGTAAATAAAAAATTAGTATATTAATTTTACAATAAATATTTAAATAATATATTTTTATAAATAAAATAAAAAATAATTTTCAAAAAATTAATTAAATTTTTTAAAAAGGGAATTTTAAAAAACCCCAAAGATAAAAGAAAAAATTTTGTAGAAAAAAAATTAGATAGAAAAAAATATATAAAGTAAAATGAATAAAAAAAAAAAAGAAAAGGATTTTTCATGAGTGAATTTTATTGCACGATTATATTGAATCCCTTGGAGCCACACTGGATTTTCTCTCGAGTTAAAGTTGTCTCTCCTCTTTTGCTTTTAGTCTCAAGTCCCCAATGGGACATGGCATATACTCAAACATCCCTGTTCATTTTCAATCCACCCCCAATCTCTCATTTTCTCATTTCTATTTATTTAATTTCTTTTTTTTTCATTATTTTTATTTCATTATTTACAATTCACCAGTATGCAAGAAGAAACACTGACTATATAGAAAAAAAAATAAAAAATCAACATTTGTGTTGTCAAAAGATTATCCCGTTTGGTCTTTAACAAAAAGTATATATACTATTTGACCGCTAAAGGAACATTTGACATCATTTTTATTCAAAGATCTATTATTTTTTTTTTATTATTATTTTATCTTCTCACTTTTTTATACATTCATCTCCCCAAAGTGTGCAAATTTGACAAGGCGCCTATACATTATAATAATTTTTTTTTTGACTCATTTTATTTTCACAGAACAAATATATTTATTCAAGATTCAAGTAGGTATATATAACAATTTTATTATTTAATTCAACAATCCACAACACGTAAAAAAATAAAATAAATAAATAAATCAAAAGGTTAAAAAAGTAAACTAACATTTTTGTTTTTTAAATTTTATTTTAGTAAAAAGGTATACAAAAAAAATTTCCAATAATAAAAAAAAATATATAAAAAAGACAATGGGTGGAATAAAAAGTGGGGTAAAATAAATAAAATATATATGTGAATGATGAAGAAAATAAAAGGGCTATATCCTGAAGTATAATTTTTGATAAACACCGATCAGACAAGCCAGATGTAGCTCATACACTTGACTCGTCTCTTGGTTGGCCACTCAAACGAGCTTATAAACCTACTCCTCACTTTTGTCCACTTCATAAACAACAAAACTGACAGGGACCCATAGTTTAATACAGCAATAATCACGAACAATAGTCAACTTTTATTGTTTTTTTTTTTTTATATTTCATCTCTGCACTGTCAATAATAATCCACTTGTGTTTTCAGCATCAAAAAGAATTATAATAATAATAATAATCATCCAAAAGAAGAAATAAATTTTACATATAAAAATAATATAAAAATATATGTAAAATAATTTAAATTGTTGTAAATAAAATGTATTATTTATTGATTATTATTATAAAAGAAAAAAAAAAATTATTAAATTTATAAATTTTAATTTTTATTGGAATAGCCTTGGTTGATGATGTATAAAATTAATGAAAAATATTTTTAAATATATAAATGTATATATTATTAGAAAAAGGATATATAGATGTATAAATAAAAAAATATAAATTTAAAGGCGTTGGTGAATCAAAGCATCCACCAAGCAATCAAATGATTAAAGGCAGTTTGAAGGTTCAACAAATACAGCACATTTATACATAGACATTTTGAAATTTCAAACATCAGCCGCGTCAGGGTACCAGGGAGTTGTATGAGATAGATATACAAATACATAATATATATATACATATATTATATAACGAATGTGAATGGACTAAACTCCCGACGGAAATCAGTGAGTCGTCCAAGCATCCAAGCGAAATTCTCTCTTCACTGTGTTTCTCTCCCTCAACTTTAACGCAACACACATATATATCATACTGACAAATACATTTATTTTCACATACACATATATACAAGTTTGCTTGCTTTAGTCATATATTATTATTTTATTATATAAAGAAAATTGTATGTTTAGTTGTTATTGTTATTTTTATTGTTATTATATTTGATAAAATGACAGACAATGGTTAATCGTGATCGTGGGTGTATTTTGATGTTATTTTCACTAATGATATTTCTGGTTGTCACTTCAACCCCCATGATTAACATGTGTACAACCATGAAAATCCCTCAATGGTCTTTTGTAAATGCTGGTTATAAAATCACGGATGACCAACCATATGGTCAACTTGCATCGAAATAATAAATTATACATATTCAATAATATATAATGGTCAATTTTGTAAAGTGAATATCGATTTTTATTTTATTACATCAATAATAATATAAAAAAAAAAAAAAGAAAATTCAAAAACATAAAATTTCAGTTGATTTTTGCGTTATAAATTTTAATTAATTTATTAATTTTTTTGCTTTTAATAAATGATAAATATATTTGTAGATTCAGGTGTAGTGAGACCGTGGTTGAGTAGGCAAGAGCTTGGTTTTAGTTGCTAGAGGGTTGGAGTTCAAATCCATGTCTAGCAATAGATGAATGTTTATCATACTGATTGATGAGATATATTGATACATGTGGAGTTATTGCCGTTCTTCAACATTTACTGGCTCTTTAACAATTTAGGACAGTTATCTTCTGACGTAGAAAAAGTTGAGATGAATATAATCTCGCTTATTCTATGATAGGATATAACTGCTCTGAATTCCAGATAAGAAAAAAAAAAAAATTTATAAGTAAATAAAATTAATAAATATTATTAATTTTATTTAGCTCAATGTAATTTTTTTTTAATCAATTTTAAATATATTTTTTAAAAATATTTCTAGTAATTTAATATTAACAATATATTTGTATTTATAATTTTTTATTTCTACTTAAATTTATTATTATTTTTTGATCGTTTAAATATTCAACAAAAAAGCATTGCCTTTTTGCTGGTCCACCAATGCTCATATACATAAATATTGTCCCGCATGAATTAATGGAAATCAATGAATAAATGAATAACCAAATAGATGAAAAATAAAAAATAGAAAAGAAAAAGAAAAAACTAGTCAACAAAGTCCATCAGGTGAATTATAATATACCCCAACATGAGTTTTCTCGTGGCTTCATTTTATATCTACTTCTATTTCAATTCTTTTTTTTATTTTTTCTATTTAATTTTTTTATTTCTTTTCATTCTTTATTATTCTCACATTGTTCCCTCATCACTGTGACATCAAAACTCTTCCACATTTTTTTTTTTTCTATATTTTTATATAAAATTCCATTGTGTATTAATAATTCTCGTATCAATTTTATGAAATAAAGTCAAATGAGATAATAAATAATATAAAAAAAAAAAATTCATGAATTAAAAAAAAATAAAAAAACAGACACAGGTGTTTCTCACGTTATTGTTCGATTTTTTATTTTATTTTTTTTTTTCTTTTATCATCAAAATTTATATTTTTCATTGCGCTCATATATATTTTTTTTTTAATTTTTATATTTATGTTTTTGAAATATATAATTTGACACGTGTCAAGTCACGAAAGATCATATTTTAATTTTTTATATTGTTTGCAGTGGGCGAGTAAACTGGACTGATTATTTTTAGGGAGAGAAAAAAAAAAATAAATAAAAAGAGAGAAAATAAATGATCACTGGATCAATGAAAACGTGTGAATTTTATATTAGATAATTATCGTAATACGTGTCACCATGGGTCAATCGTGTACAAGGTGTGTCAAGAGGGTCAGCTGGACAATAGATCCCTTAAACATTATTCTATCATCCAATTACCAGGCTTGGATATAAATAACAAAAAGAAAAAAAAATTCCATGTGTCTCACTCGAAATACATATATATATTTTACAAATTGATAAATTTTTCTTTTCATTTTCTCACCCCCCATGAATTTTCCTTTATTTATATTACATAAAATTTGACTTTTCAATTTTCATTCATTCGCCCTTTTATATTATATGATGATGATTCACAAATCCATTTAATTTAAATTAATTAAAATTTATTTTTATTCTTTTGATAATTTGTTTAACATTTTTTTATTATTATTTTTTACATAATCAAGTAAAATTTTCTGGTTGAAAAATGAATTTATAAAATTTAATTGAATTTATTAATTTTGTATTATTTTAATGATAAATATTTTTTAAATTTATTTTTTTTTTAATTGTGGGATGATTAAAGAAGTGGGATTTTCAATTTTTTTTTTTTTTTTGATGGATATTTTGACATTTTTATTTTATATTTTGTATACGAATATTTTATTTGTCGGAAATAAATAATTATTTTAGAATATTGTTAGAAAAGAAAAAAATAAAAATCAATTTTTCTATCTTTTATATTGTTATGTTGTCAAACAATGCGGAAATATTAATATTTTTGATAAATGTATGTATAATCTTTTGTGGCAAAAAATATATGACATAAAAACAGTCATAAAGATGAAAAAATTTGGCATTGGAATGGACTTTTATTGGAACTTGCAGCGACCAGTTTCATGAAATTCATAAATTCAAAAATCAAAATTCATGAAATATAATTTTTTTTAAGACTTAAAAATTTAAAAATTGTTTTTCTTTTCACATTGATTAGAAAAAAAATTATTCATTATTTTTTGAATAACATTGGGACAATATTTTTCGTAAATTTTAAAGCGATAAAATTTAAACATCATTTTTGTAATTTCAATATTTTTTTTGCTTTGATGTGTGCAACAGTTATGACAATGCAGAACTACAAGTATTTATATAATATGAAGATAATCTTTTGTCAAATAAAATAAGTAATACATATAAATAAAAATATTTTTTTACGACTGTTCCTGGTGTATATATTAAGCGTCAAAATTAAGACACCAATAAAATTGCAAAAAAACGTGCGCATCGTGTAGACATTATATTTACTAAAAAAAAAAAAAAAAAGAAATAATAATAATAATAATAATAATAATAAAGGTAACGAAAATTATATTATATTCTTTATAAAATTTTTTATTTTTTACATTAATTTTGCATTATGATTAAAAATTTCATGTTATTGCAGATGAAAATGCAGATTTGTATTTTGGTAACATTTATAATGTTATTGAATGTACATCAAGCCTTGGGTGGTGGTGCATTTTGTTATAAATACGAAAACGGACGTTTTGCAGAGTGTGGCAAATATTGTGGTGACAACAGTGGTAGTACCTGGAGCAGTTGGTGCTTAACAAATCCAAGTAATAACAGATGGGATTCATTTTCATGTGCTCATGATGATACGATTTGCAAACCAGAATGGCCATGTATTGGTAAATGTCGTATAACTTTATTCAATCCAGTATAAAAATTAAACATCGCACTAGAAAAAAAAAAAAATTAAGAAAATATATTAAGAAAATAAAAAATGTAAATTTAAAAAAATTATTATTCTCAAATAATAAATAAAAAATTTTTATATTTAAATGATAAATGTATTGAAAATCAATAAAATAAATAAATAAAATATTGATTTATATTTCATGTGAATATTTTTTGGCTATTTGTAATGTTTTTTACGGAGGCTAGGAGCCGAAAGGCTCAGCCGCAGTATTGGATTTATCCCCCAAAAAAAAAAAACGTTCATAACTTCTAAACTAATTGTCGTAAAGACTTCAGATTTGGCTCAAAAGCGGCTCACAAATTCTATCGCCATTAATAAAAAACATTATCTATTCACCATTTTTTTTTCCGAAAACAGAAAAAATTATGTTTTTCACGAAAAATACTATTCGTACGATAAATTCATTTGAAAAGTTATAAATTTTGAAAACGATTATTTTAAATAATATAAAACCTCTGCGACAACTCTATTTTTGAGTTATAGCTTGTGCCGTTTTCATTTTTAGGCAAACGATAACTTATGATGAAATGATGTTAGAGACTTCATATTGGAGGCTTAAAACATGCGTATTCGAAAATTCTATCGCCTCTCCGAAAAATTTGGATCATGAATCATATTTTCATAAAAATTAAAAAACCGATTTTTTTTAAATTTAGTTTTGAAAAAAAAAAAAAAAAAGTGATAATGTCTCTTTTCTCATGAAGGGCGATGGAGTTTCAGAAGACGCGTTGTTTGAGCCTAATACGAAGTCTCTACTACAATTTTATCAAAAGTTATTGTATTCCTAGTTTTCGAGTAATTTCTGAAAAACGCTCTAACTTTCGACAAAATCGTCCTAGATACTTTGTATACAAAAAGCATGTGTGGTGAAATCTACAACTTTTAGTAAACTTTTCAAAAAATTATAGTTTTCATAAAATAGTAAAAAATAGAATTTTTGAAATATTTTTGTCTCTTTTGTTTCAAAAATAGAAAAAAATTGACAATTGGAATCAGGATAAACTCCTTAAGGGGCGATAGAGTTTTAAAAACTACGTTTTTTGAGCTTAATACGAAGTCATTCCGTTGATTCTAACAGAAGTTATAGCTTGCCTTAACTTAAACGAAAAAAAAAAAAAAAATCGATTTTCAGAAAAATAAAAAAAAATGTACTATTATTGTATTGTTACTTTTAAAAACCATTTAAGAGATAAAATTTAACACGGCCCTAGCCGGAGTATTGAAAATTTTTAATTTTCAACGTTAACGCGGGCCACACGCCCCAACAAACGTTACCAGATCTTTTTCTTTTATATATTTGTCGCAAATAAATAATTATATTTTAAAATATTTATACGACGAAATTTTTTATCAATAAACAATAATAAAAATTCATGTAGATTTTTTTTTTTTTTTCATATATTGTTTTGAACAACAATGTGTTTATTGTTATTATCAAATAATATTAAACAGTATATAATTTGATGATTATTTTTGCATATGAAATACTTTATTTTTTTTTTGTTTTGCAACGCATTAGTTTTTATCAAACAATGCGGAAAAATTATTGACAGATGTATAATCTTCGTGACTAAAAATATATGACATAAAAATAGCCATAAAGTTGAAAAAAATTTGGCATTGAAATTAACTTTTATTACAAGTAAACAAGTTGCAGCGAAATATAATTTTTTGTAAGACTTGAAAATGTAAAAATTGTTTTTCACGTTGATTAGAAAAAACAATTATTTATTTATTTTTGAATAACATTAGGACAATATTTTCTGTAATTTTTAAAACAATAAAATTTAAACATCATTTTTGTAATTTCAATATATTTTTTTTTACTTTGTTAAATACTTATATATATATGACAATATGCGGAACTTCAAATATTTATATATATTATATGATATGAAGATAATATTTTGTGTAATAAAATTGCACATAAAATAAGTATAATATTATATAGATTTTTTTTACTTTAATATGTGCATCGCAATAGTTATAACAATGCGGAACTACAAGTATTCATATGATATAAAGATAATCCTTTGTGAAATAAAATAAATAATTTAAAACAAATATTTTTAGCATTTAAATAATTTTTTACGACTGTTTCTGGTGTATACATATATATAAAGCGTCAAAATAAAAACACCAAATAAAATTGCAAAAGCAACAGTCCACATTGTGTAAAAAAAATCATATTTTCTCAAAAGATAAAAAAATAATAATAAAGGTAATAAAAATTATATATTATATATTTCATAAAATTTTTGATTTTTTAAATTAATTTTGCATTACGCATTGTTTAACCTTCTTATCAATATAATTTTTTCTCTTTTATATTATATATAATATATAAAGCCAATTTTTTTTCATCCAACTGTTGAAAATTTTAAAATATGTTATAATTAAAAATTTTATGTATGATTGAAGATGAAAATGCATATTTGTATTTTGGTAACATTTATAATGTTACTGAATGTACATCAAGCCTTGAGTTATGGCGCATTTTGTCATATAAGAGAAAGCGGAAGGAAGTTCTGTGGCAAATATTGTGATGGTTTTGATGCGACATGGTGCTATACACATCCAAGAGCATGGTTTGCAATGGAATGTGATAACGATGTAAGGAAATGCAGCCCAGATTGGAATTGCACAAGTAGTTATTATCTGACTTTGATTGAGCGACCATAACAGTTAAACATCAGTAAAAAAAAAAAATAAATAAAATATAAATATAAAATAAAAAATGTAAATTCAAAAAAAATTGTTTTTCTCAAATAATAAATTGTTATATTTGAATAATAAATGTATTGAAAATCAATAAAATAAATCAGTAATAAATAGTATTTTATATTATTCATGTGAATATTTTTTGGCTATTTGTAATTTTTTTTGTTTTTTCATTTGTAGCAAATTATTAATTATTTTAAAATATTTGTTCGAAAAAATTTTTTATCCTTATATAAAAAGAACAAACATCATCGGTCTTCCGGATATTTAATTGGTCATTGTTTTTTTTTCACTTACTCTAATATGAATTTCTTTCTGTTTGCCTTTTTCTATTATTTTTTAATTTATTTCGTTAGCAACAAAAAAACGAAAAAAAAAAGAGTGAGTGAGAAAGTTTTTTTTTTTGTTGCTAATGTTATGAAAAAATGCATCAGTAAAAATCTACAAAAAAATATAATTTACTTCGTTAAGATGTCTTTTAATTAATGGATATTTCAGAAATACTGTGCAACGAATATTTATTGTAAAAAAAATTGTTTAAACTTTAAAAAAATTTTAATTTTATAATTTTTTACTGCAGGTCTTTTTATTTTCATTTGTTTGAATAAAGCATTTATTTATAACAATAAACACTTTAGAAATTATGGTGTAGCGCGCCACCCGTGTAGGAATCGCCAAGCATGGAAACATGGCCATACACTGGCCGATAAACGGCAGCCCATGATTGGTAGCCAAGCAAGGGCCATTAATGGGATATACTTGGCAAACGATCGGTCCATTATTGTGCTGCCAAGATTGGCAGTCTTGTCTTGGCCAACGTCTGGCCATTAATTGGCTGGCCATTTAATGGTTACCATTCATCGGCCAATTCATGGTAAATGCATTGCTGGCCATTTAATGGCTGCCGTTCATTGGCCGATCCTTGGCAAATTCATGGCTGGCCATTCAATGGGTACCATTCATCGGCCAATTCATGGCAAATTCATGGCTGGCCATTTAATGGCTTCCGTTCATCGGCCAATTCATGGCAAATTCATGGCTGGCCATTTAATGGCTGCCGTTCATCGGCCAATTCATGGCAAATTCATGACTGGCCATTAATGGCTGCCGTTCATCGGCCAATTCATGGCAAATTCATGGCTGGCCATTTAATGGCTACTGTTTATCGGCCAATTCATGGCAAATTCATGGCTGGCCATTTAATGGCTGCCGTTCATCGGCCAATTCATGGCAAAATCATGGCTGGCCATTAATGGCTACCGTTCATCGGCCAATTCATGGCAAATTCATGGCTGGCCATTTAATAAAACCGTTCATCGGCCAATTCATGGCAAAATCATGGCTGGCCATTAATGGCTACCGTTCATCGGCCAATTCATGGCAAATTCATGGCTGGCCATTTAATGGCTGACGTTCATCGGCCAATTCATGGCAAATTCATGGCTGGCCATTAATGGCTACCGTTCATCGGCCAATTAATGGCAAATTCATGACTGGCCATTTAATGGCTACTGTTCATCGGCCAATTCATGGCAAATAAATGGCTGGCCATTTAATGGCTGCCGTTCATCGGCCAATTCATGGCAAATTCATGGCTGGCCATTAATGGCTACCAACCATCAGCTAATTTTTGACAAAAAAAAAACAAGACAATAGAAAAAAAAAATTCAACAATGGAGCATTAAAATTAAATGAATAAATAAATATATTTGTATTTGAATAATCATCTTCAAAAAAGTCTACCAAGTCTACGAGTGAACTTAATTACTACAAGAGAACAAAAAACTTCCGAAATATATATATCGCGCTCGTGGCTCAGTTAGTTAAAGCATAGGTTTAGTGTAGGTTTAGGTTTTCGGTCGAGAGTTCGCGCCCGGCGAGAGGCAGGAAAAAAAAAACATTTATTATAAAAAAAAACAGAGTTGGACTCGATAATCTATATATGCAATTGAAAAAAAAAATATTTTTTTTAAATTTATTTATAAAAAAATTGATTTCGCAAGTAATGGGCCAATCTTGGCAAATGTTAATGGGCCAATCTTGGCAAATTTTAATGGGTCAATCTTGGCAAATGTTAATGGGACAATCTTGGCAAATTTTAATGGGCCAATCTTGGCAAATGTTAATGGGCCAATAATGGCAGCCAATATTAGAATGGTGTAACGCGCCAGGCCCGGCGTATGAGTGGCCCATTAATGGCAGCCCATTAATGGCAAAATTT
The DNA here is from genome assembly GCF_014905175.1 of Aphidius gifuensis. NCBI lineage: Eukaryota > Metazoa > Arthropoda > Insecta > Hymenoptera > Braconidae > Aphidius > Aphidius gifuensis. The sequence goes on along the minus strand of NC_057791.1, from coordinate 22,724,121 downwards.
CGCCATGCATCGGCCGTTGCATGGCCGTGTTGTAGTCTCCTACACGGGCAATGTGCTCGTTAATATAAACAATGATAAAAATTCAATTTACATTTAAAATTTATAAACTATTTTTTTTTTTTATATTGTTATTATTAAATAATATTTAGCAAATATTTTTCTTGAATTTTAAAGCAGTAAAATTTGATCATTATTTTTGTATTTAAAATACTTTTTTTCTATTGTTTTGCAACGCATTAATTTTAATCAAACAATGCGGAAATATTTTTGATAAATGTATAATCTCTTGTGGCAAAAAATATATGTCATAAAAATGAAAAAATTTGACATTGAAATAAACTTTTATTAAAAATTGCAGCGAAATATAATTTTTTGTAAAACTTGAAAATTTAAAAATTGTTTTTCACGTTGATAAGAAAAAAAAATTATTTATTTATTTTTAAAAAACATTGGGACAATATTTCTCTGTAAATTTTAAAGCAATAAAATTTCAAAATAACTTTTGTAATTTTAATATTTTTGTTTTGCTTTAATATGTGCATCGCAATAGTTATGACAATGCGGAACTTCAAGTATTTATATGATATGAAGATGATTTGCTGAATAAAACTTTACATAAAATAAGTAATAAATACAAATATGAGATATGAGATATAACATAAAAATTGTCATAAAGACGAAAAAATTTGGCATTGAAATGGACTTTTATTACAAATTGCAGTGAAATATAATTTTTTGTAAGACTTAAAAATTTAAAAACTGTTTTTTTTTCACGTTGATAAGAAAAAAAATTTATTTATTTATTTTTGAAAAACATTGGGACAATATTTTCTGTAAATTTTAAAGCAATAAAATTTCAAAATCATTTTTGTAATTTTAATATTTTTGTTTTGCTTTAATATATGTGCATCGCAATAGTTATAACAATGCGGAACTACAAGTATTTATATCATATAAAGATAATCCTCTGTAAAAAAAAATAAGTAATAAATACAAATATTTTTAGCATTTGAATTTCCTGGTGTGTATATAAAGCGTCAAAATTAAGACACCAAATATTGTTCCAAGGAACCGTATGCACATTGTGTGTATAAACAACATCATATTTATTATAGAAAAAAAAATAATAATAAAGGTAATAAAAATTATATTATACTTTATGTATACTTTATGAAATTTTAAATTTTTTAAATTAATTTTGATTTATGTATTGTTTAACATATTTATGAGTATGATTTTTTTTTTTGCAATCAACTGTTGAAGGTTTTAAAATACATATTATAATTTATCATTGAAAATTTCATGTAATTGCAGATGAAAATCCATATTTGTATTTTGGTAACATTTATAATGTTACTGAATGTACATCAAGCGCTGGGTGGTGAAGCGTCTTGTTATCACGATACAAAACGTTCGTATTGCACCAAATGGTGTGATACTGAAATTTTTTGGGTGAGCACGCATCAATGGTGCTCTATAAATCCATCTCGAGGACGGGGACCAGGGCTAGATTGCAGTGAAGACTCAGAATGCAAGTCCGATTGGAAATGCTCAAGTGATTGCCATTGGTAATTGACTGATCAACCATAAATTTTTCTTCGAAAAAAAAAATATATATATTCAATAAATACAATTATTATTTAAATAATAAATTTATGTATTTAAAAATTAATAAAATCAATCAATAAAATATTACTTTAATCATGTTTTTATTATTATTATGATTTTCGTTTATGTTAACATAAATATAAGCAATTATTTTCGAAATACTTGAGTTGGAAAAAAAAAAAAATTCCGGCATTTTATATACGTTTTACAAATATTTTTAATATATATATATAATTGCGAATTAAACATTTTAATTTATCAGGTGAATATTAAATTTTTTTTTAATATAATTTTTTGTATTTTATTCGTGTTTTATCATGAAACTTTATGATTATTACAATCACATTTTATATGTACGTTAAATTCATTATAACAATGCAATGTTTTGTTAGGTTGGCATATTAAATACAGACAAACTGTGTAGTGTTTTAAGAAATATATATATAAAAAATAAAATAAAAAATACCGTTATCTATGTTTTATCGTTAACCCAGAGATTATATTACTGGTTGTTCCATGTCGACGAGGTGCTTTTCTATCTTCTCTTCTGGCAATGTGTACCTATGGCATACCACCTCTGCCAAGTACACAATCTCCTCTCACACATACACAAAATGTCTACATATAAATTACCCATCAACTAACAAACATACACCTTTATCGAATAATAAAAATTTAAATTTTCAACAAATAAAAAATCATATATAAATGGAACATTTGGTTCTAAATTTAGAGTGGTTTTTTTTACAAAAAAAAAAAACAAAAAATTGACTCACTTCCCCGTTGTGCAAGACCACAAGTGGCATTATGAAGCGATCTAGCGTAAATCACCAAGTCTCTAAACGAGTAAAAACGAAAATCATAATAATATACCTATATGAAAAAAAAAAAAGGACACAAGAAAATATACTTGAATTTAACAGAATAAATCCATTGATTCATTCGGTTAAATGCACACGAATAATACCGGATGTTTTTTTTTTTTCTTTTTTTCTAGCATCACCTCATAATGATGATGATGGTGGTGAATTTTTTGATGATCACTTGAATAAACCATTGATGGTAAAATAACAATAAAAATAATAAACGAAAAAAAATAAAATAAAAATAAAATTGTAAACAGCAGGTTGTGTGTTGAGTGCATTCATAAAAATCATATCTGTTTGTAAATTATTTGTCATTGGTATCAGTAGTTTTTTAAGTGTTTTATAAGAAAGATACATGTGTGGTTTTATTAACAGTTGGTTGTCTGATTATTGACTGTGCCTTGAAATACAAAAAAAAATAGCAAAAAATATTTAAAGAGTTTTTATTTATTTATTTATTTATTTAAAAAATAAATACCTGTTATAAATATTTATCAAACAAATGAATAAAAAGAGAAAATAAAAAAAATAAATAACAAGGTGTATAGGTCAAAGAGTATGATAATAATGCCAGAATTGTTTGATAATAAAATAAAAAAAAAATAAATGAAAATATATCTGTCTACATGAGATGATAGGAAAAAGAATAAATGAAATTACAAGATACCTGATTTAAAATATATATAGAGTAGTGAATGATAGAAAGAGAAAGATGCGGATCAAGGATAGTCTTTGGCAAACACTAATATTTGCGAGGGCCCTGTTGGTACCCTATACAGTCAAGTCTTGAGTCGACCAATCTTTCACCGCACACCAAGGTACAAAAGTATTCAATTCTCCCTCTCCTATCATTTTCATTTATCATTGACACCCTTAGTGTTTAAACCACCTCACCCTTTCATCCTTCTTTTATCACCTCACCATCATTCTCAACTACATATATTTAAACTATAAGTAACCAAGTTGACAACAATTAAATCTATTGATTCAAACTAAAATCTCCCCAATAAAAAAAAAAAAACAATATCAACTTGTAATGTACATATTTATTTATGAAATAAATCAATTGTCAACTTCAACATAATTATATTATCAATTAAATATACTTATATTAATTATTTATAATCAAATTAGAGTATTGTTTTTTTAATTTTAATTTTTTTTCACATTCAAAAATATATAATTTATCTTTTTAATTTTAATAATTATATATATATAAAAATAGATGCTAAATGTGTCTTTAAAATATATGTATATTTATTCATTAATATATTGATAATAAATAATAATTAGTTGCTAATTAGCGAGCGGCCATGTTGGCCCTTGCCCGGGGTTTAATCACGTAATACACGGGCGCACCTTTGCATCTCTCTCTCTCTCTCTCTCTCTCTATAATATATACACAGAATAGATACAAGAGAAAGAGAGAGAGAAAGAGAGAAAATTATAGGGGATGATAGAGAAACCCTTAAACTCTCCAACATACCACCGAGCCCACCAATTCTATGTAGACATTTTATATATATATAATATATATAGTTTGATATTTTAGGTATGTACAGCATCAGCAAGCTCAAGTTTAGAGAGAGAGTATATATATGTACATGTATGTATATAGTTTGGCTTTTGATTGTATTGGAAATTGGCAATATATATATATGAACCCGGACATGACGTTGTTGACGTTGTACCCAGGGGCTAGTTCAATGTACCCCAACCAGTTTGTGTCGACGATGCGTGCCGATCAAGCTCCATGCCTTTAAGGGGTGGCTACTTTACCACCCTCTGGCCCCTCTCTCTCTCTCTCTCTCTTTCTCTTTACTGTTAGGTCAATCATTTTATTACTACATATATATATTCATTGCTATTAATCCCGATTAATTAAAAAATAAACAAAAAAATATTTATAAACAGAATTTTTTGAAAATAAAAATCAAAAACTTTACTTTGTTTTGCTTAAATTATTTATATTAATTTTATTTAATTTTAAAAATTAATAATTATATTATTTACATCTTTTTTTTTTTGTAATGAAAAACCTTAAGATATTTATTTTAATTTTTTTTTATATTTGTTTATTGCAAGGTTTATTTTTTTAAACATTTGTATGAAGATTCTTGGAAAATTATCGGTACTACTTGACCTCGTTACTTATTTTTCTATATTTTTTTCAAAATACATGTATAAATATATGCATAGTTTTTTTTTGTATTTTTTTTTTTTTTTTTGTTGAGTCGAATAGATCAGCAAATATATGTGCATATATAAATACACACGCAAGGTCAACCCTGTCAACTATCAAATAAAATTATATATATATTGTACATACGTGTTTCGCACGTTTTAATTTTATTTTTCAAATTACTTTAAAACTGATGGCTTTTTGAGTTAATTAAAATATTCGTAAATTCTAACTACGTGTGTATGTCACATTAAATTTTTATTTTTTGCTTTCAATTATCTTGCTGTAATATACTTGCTATTTACTTGATGATGCTACTCAGCTAATGCATCTATATTTAATCACCAAAACAATGATGTATGTAAATTAATTTTCACATTGATCATTACATACTGCACAAAACTGCACACATGTGGAAGATAATTAATGTATATTTTTGGTGCATTACGAAAAATCGAGAAAGAGATGTAGGTATAAAATGTAATATTAAAAATTATTTTTACATGCAAGCTATTTGTATTAAGCTTTTTAATTTATATCCTGTACACAATAGCATTTCAATTTTATAAAATTGAATATACTATGAAAATTCACAGAATTAGTTTCGAAATTATTTCCAACGCTTTTTTGAAATTCTTTTTTGTCTTGTTATTAAATAAATAAATAAATAAATTTTCATCATTTTTATTTTCTTTGTTTTCAATAAAATCAATCAAACATAAAAAAAAAAAAAAAACTATATATATAAAATTTAAAGTTGAAATCTTAAGTTGTGCGTAACCCTCAAAGCTTTCTCGATCGAGAACATGGATTTAGCCGCATGACAGACGGCTTGCAAGCAATGACAAACAATGGCTCTTGTGCGGGTAAAATTTACTGATGTGTGTGTGGGTGAAAACTGACATGTAACATTTATATGTATATACAGTATAAAGCACGCATATGAAGGTCCAATGTGAGGTGCTTATTGGGTCCGTCAAAAAGAGGAGGATGAGGAAGAGAACATATATAGAAGGGGATGATGCTGGCACATAGTAGAAACAACCCTCTAGTTAAACATTGCAACATCAATCAGCACCAGTCACTCATCCATGGAGCATTGGCGCCAACATTGCGATATTGCTTCCATTTACATTTACGTCTCTCCATATTACATATTACAAATAAAATAAAATAAAAATAACGACGAAACAATGAAAAAACAATGTATCATATCGCCAAAGGGCAATTTAATTTTGAAAAAAAAAAATAAATATTTTTGAAAAAAACGTTTTTCATCAATAATAATTTTACAAAAACTTTAATCATTATTTTAATATTATTATTTGATATTTTTATTATTATAAATTATGAGTTTTAAAATTATTTAAAAATTTTTTATTGGTGCAGTGATGTTGTTGTTGTATAAAACATCCCTGAATATCATCATATGGCCAAAAGTGTTATTGAAAATAAAAAAAAACACCAGTTAAAATAATAATAATAATAACAAAGCCCAGTGTTTTGCATAGCATTAGCACTGGTATTATTGTAAGCCAGGCATTTATAATTCTCGATCCCTTTTTATTCATCCCTTCATATACTTTTTAAAATTTTATATATATATGTCTACCCCATTCTCTTAAAAAAAAAATTGTGCCACTTAAAAAAAAGCTTATTTTTTTGTTTATTTAATTTTTATTATTATTTATTATATATTTTACTATTGTTTAAATGTTTTATTTTATTCTAAATTATATGAATTTTAATTTTTTATACGATTTATTTATTTGTTTATTTATTAATAAATAAAAAATTTAAAAAACTGTATTTATTTTTTTTTAAATAAAAGTCTTTTTTTTAATTAATTTTTGTATTATTTTGTTGCAAAAAAAAATGTTTATAATAATTTAAGCAATTAGTTGATGGATTGATAATTTTTTTTTTATAAATTCTTATAATTCTTGAGAAAAAAAAAAAAAGTTGCTTATTTATTTGAAAAATTCAAAGTATTATTGTCACAATGACACATAATATTTGTCAATACATCATTTATTTATTATTTGTTGAAGTTAGCTAGGTCACTTGGTCAGTCTTTATCACATATAAATTAAACAAATAGTCCAAAGTTTTACAGCACATATATGTAACATGAAAAAAAAAAAAAAAAAACTTGACCCATAATAATATTTGTCCATTATTTATATTATCAACAGTTTAACCCTCTAGGTAAAGAAATGAGATTTTAGTATGTATATATTTTACTTGGAAAATTTACAAATAAAATTTGGCAAAAAAAAAAAAGGAATTGTGCTGCTGGTTGTTCATTTATCTGTGTTTTAGTATAAAAGCAGACGTAATTTCCTGAAAGTTACATGACAAAATAATGCAGACATGTTTGCAAATTCAACATTCACCCTTTTTTATTTCTTTTTTTTTTTTTATTATGTTTATTTATCTTCTTCTTTTTGGAGCACACTGTAAATGCAATATATGTAGATGATAAAACTTTTGCTTGATCTATTAAAAATACTATGAAAAATATTTTTTAGTTTAAAAAAAATATTTAGCTGTATTATTATTGATCTTTTATTGGAAATGAAAAATCAAATAATAAATTTATTTACATTTTTTTTCAATATTTACATAATTATTTTGTTAAATGAGAATAATGCTTATTTTTTTAAAAAAATATTTTGTGGAATAGATAAAGAGTAAAGATATTTTAAAAGATAAAATTAAATTTGATAGAGAAAATGTATGTATACTTGTTTGTTTGTCTTAAGTAAATAATTTTAAATTTTTAGATTGTTTAGGTCAAAGTGCAACATGCATCCGACGGATTAAAGATATTCTATGTTTACTCGGAAATTATTTAATATATTTTTTTCCGAGTATGTGAATATTTTGATTCAAGTAGAAATATCGTGTTTTGATCAGACAAACAAAAAATATCAATTACTGCTTACTATATAATAACCAAATTGAACCAAAATATTTATTATAAAATATATATTTTGCTGTTTGGAGTATGTATTTAATTTATTTGTTTTTATTTTGAATATTTTGAATATAATATTATAAATAGATATACATATAATGGATTTTATTTTATATGCGTATACAAAAAAAAAAAATTTTTTTAAATTTATATTTACTATTGTTATAAATTTTGTCATATGAATTTATAAGAGTAAAAATTTTCTATTGAATATTATTATAGCCACTTGAAAATAACAATAGCCAAAGTTTATTTTCTTTTTTTTTTCAACGAACAAGTTTTATTTCTTTCTTCAAAGTGACAGACTGATTATTATTCTATAAAGTTTGAAGAAAAAAGAAAATAAGTATTACGAAAATAAAATGAAATTGTTATAAAAAAAAAATGGAAAGAAAATAAAATTTTTGAAGATGTAAAAAATTTTGAAGTTATAATTTAATACTATGAATTTTAAAAATAGATAATAAACAGGTTTGAATAATTTTTTGGAGCTGATAATTATTTAGAATAATTATACCCTGGTATTTTTTAAATATTAGAATTATAAAACTATGAAATTTGTCATTGGAATTAATATATTTTCAATAAACAGTTGTACTATTGGCAAAAAGACCAAATTTTCAAAAAAACTCTCAAATTGAAAAAAAAATAAAAATAGTACAAATTAAATTCTAAAACTTTTAGAATAATAATATTTAACTGTTGTTTAAATAATAGAACAATAATTTCGTGAAAATTTTTCTTGAAAATATACATAAGACCTCAGTCATCTAAAAATCAAAATAAAATAGAAAAAAAAAATTGGCTCAACTAACTTTATTGCAGTATTGATGATGGAACTTGCTAGGTTGATATCGTTCCTTCAAAATTCATATATAATCTGCAACAACAATTAAAAAAACAAATGAAAAATATATTCTAAAATAATAAAAAAACGTTTTTACATCCTAGAGCAAATATTTTCCTCTTCATCAAAAAAAGCAAACACATAAAAAAATATCTTACAAAACTATTAAAAAAATAATTTTATTTCTATTATTTTCATTTAAATATTTTTAGAGTATATAAATATAATAATAGTATACTATATTGTATATATATTTTATTTTTTATTTTATTTTATATATAATAATATAGAGTTTGATATTAGAAGAAAATATCCCTAAAACAAACACCATATAACAAAATAACCTATTGAAATTTTCACCATCGTAAAATACATGTCAAAAACTCAACTTGTCTTGATCCATTCATTCATTCATTCATTCATTTATTCACTCACTCATTTATTCATCTCTCTTGTATTAAAACCCTAGACGAATAATCTATCTTTCTCATTTTCATGTGCCTTCGGGTTATGAGATTTTATGAGTAGACTCAAAGCGGTTTAAATATTTTTGAGTCACCCTCTCTCTAGCATCCCTTATGCTTATTTTTTTATTTTATTTTTATTTCCATTCGGTTTCTTTGATTTTTCAACCGAATATACTGTTGTACAAAAATATATAACAAAATAAAAAAAATTTCCAATTCATTCAATCAATTTGCAATGGATCATTATATTTATTTATTTTTTCTAATTTTATTATCTCAATTTTATCAACATTAAACTATTTAAAAAATCTCATTTTTTTTTTTTAAATAATATGAGAAATACATGAGAAATTTTTGTGTGAAAGTGACACTAGGACTTTTTGCTTTTAACTGTTATTTTTAATTTTTTTTATCTTTTCTTCTTTAAATACGTTTTTTTTTTTTTTAAATTTCAACTCTGTCGTGTTTCTCTTCTTGATCGTTAATGTATAAAAGAAAAAAAAATTAAAAAAAGAAATTTAAACAAAAAAAAAAGGACTCAGCCCAGGGACAGATGACGTTATGTGGGTCGTTTCGTCGCGTCTCATCTTCTTCACATTGAGTTTTTTTTCCCTCTCTATTCGTTCCGACTTGCGTCAATATTTGACTCAAACACGTTAAAACAATACCTGGTCCCGTTGAGATAGAAAAAGAACGAGCTAAAGGCTTCCGGGAATTTTATCTCTCGCACGTCCAAAAGTGCGCCTATAACGAGTGTGATTCGTTGAACAAGACATTTAAAAAAAAAAAAAATGTAAAAAAAAAAAAAACATTATTTAAATAAAAAACATTAAAAAAATGAAAAAAAAATTTTTTTTTAAATAGTCAAGAAATGGAATATTCAAGACAAAAGACATGTTGAGAAAAAAAAAAAAAAAAATTAACATTTAATAAGTAAAAAAAACGTGAAATGAAATTTTTCATAAATAAAAATTAAAAAAAAAAAATATAATAATATTTTACTTGCTAATTTTTCGTCAATTAATTTATGATTTATAATTAAATTAAAATCTCATGAGTATATGATGTAAATAGATGTGAATATATGATATATATATTTGATGAATTTTAGAATTTGTCTGATGTGTTCGAACAAGCGTACATAATATATAGCAAACATTTGGCTTCTATAAATATCTGGGTAACAACCTTATAACAGAGTAAGGATCACCTATCTATATCCTTGTGCTTGTGTACCTTTAAATAATATATATGTAGACTATAGTCATATAATAATATTCAATATATTTAAAAATATATAGGTGAGGGTGAATAGGACAATTGTCAACGGGGGGGAATCATTGTGTTGTAATGTTTGGACATGTGTTCCGCCCCGGTCACGCCCTATTGTTACCATTTTCAATGCATGTTTGTACCGTTTTAAATGTTTTTCCAACGATCATTTTATACCAATACACATACACTCGTGTTAAATACATATATACACATTATGTACATATACATATGTACATTAAGTGACACGCGCGTCTTTTAGCTTTGAATGTTCCCTTTTTTTTTTTTTATTTTATTTCTTTTATTATCATTATCGTTCTAGTTTTCGTTTTGTTATCACAATATCAAGTTAAATCATTTGAAATTGAATTTATTAGAGTTTATAATAAATTAAATGAAAATAGAGTTTATATTAAAATTAATCATTAATAAAATAATACAAGCATGGTAAAATATAAACAAAATAATATTATGAAAATTGCAAATTTTTAAAAAATAATAACAACAGTATATTTATGATAAATAAATAAATATTTAATTTAAAAATTTATTTATTTTATTAAATTAACTTTAATCATATATTTTGGATAAATTTAAAATTAATTAATTTAAAAATAAATTAATTAATCATTGTATTGTAATGACTAAATGTTATTATTTTTTAAAATTTAATTTTTTTAATATTTACATTTTAAATATTGTACAAAATTTTTATTTATTTTATTTATTTTTTTTCAAATTTATTATTATATATTATTGATAAGATAATTCATGCAAATCTTTGATATTAATTTGTAATTTATTTATTTTAAAATTGCTAGTTGATGCAATTCTTGTGTCATATTTTCTACCATGTTTTTAATCATTATTTTTCTTTTTTGGAAGCTGGATGTTTAATTTTATTTTCTACATTTTTATTTAACTATATGTGATAAAAATTCAAAATGAAAATATTTTGTATTCTCAAAGTTTTTCTTCTATTCTTCTATACACAGTTGCCAAAGAAATTGATGATTTTTTCTTTCTATTTATTTTTTTTTTTCAAAAGCAATACGTAACTTTTCGTTGAGATGAAAAAATATTTATGAGTTTTTTTTTATTTTTTTTATTCGTTTTCTTTTTGGATGTAATAAGGGTGCGGGAATATATATATATATTGTTGATGGGCAGCAAGTCACCCTGCAAAATTATTTGTTGCTTCAGGGGGTTGGTTAGGGCGTTGCGATATATTCAATGGATTGCATTTATCCTGGGGCGTTCAAGGGCGGTATTCGGTCTTTGGTTGTACTGATATTCATTTGATTCTCGAGGGCCAACACCGACGGCACCGACAAATTGCCATGAGAAATCTTTATTGTCAATTTATATCCTTGATTTTTTTTTTTTTTTTTTATTTCTTCTTTTTTTTAATAGGGAAATTATATTTGGTGGTAAATTATTATATTGCATCGCACTTGTTGATAAAAATTCAACAGATTCTTTTTTTTTTTCCAAATATATCCACAGATAAATTTTTCCATTTATAAAAAAATAATTTTTAATAAACAAAACATTACTTGAATTTTAATTGTTAAAAAATTTATAATAATAAATTTTATTTTTTCCTAATTTATATTTTAAAAATGAATTTAAATTATTTTAAAAATATAATTTTAAAATTTTTATATAGTAGCTATTGTAAAAATTTAAAAAATATATATTTTTATTTTGAAAATGACTTGTTAATATTTCTATAAAATAGATAAAAAGAAAAATATATTCAAAGACTCGACGAAAACGTTTATATATATTTTCATAAAGAATAACAAGGCGTGTCTGATAAGTTACACTGAGAGAAATATTAACTAAGAATTACAAACGTAAAAGAAAAAAATACAAAATAAATAGTAAAAACTGCGTTCCCCCGTCATTTATAAGAATTATTCGTATATTGATAGATAATTTTTACAATAAAATTATGTAAAAAATCTGGCCATTGACTATATACAATATGTACACTACTAAGCCATAAAATTTACACAATTTTATTGTAATTTCTGTTTAAAAAAATGACTAAATTCACGACACTCACAAGTAAAATCTAGCAGACTGAGAATTTACCCACTACCGGTTTTAGAATTTACTAAATTTTATTACAAATTTTATTTAAAAGTTGGACATTTTTTGTGTTAAGTTGGGCAGTTTGTGCTAGATTCACGGAGAATAGCAATCAATTCCCGGCAACATTTTTTCTTTTCTGTTTACACGCTCAAAACTCGAAAACTAATTGTTAAATAGAAAAAAGTTATTCTTGATAAATTGTTTAGAATAAATAACCAACAATAAACCTCGCTTAACCCCATCCTAGCTTAACAGATAAGGCCAGAAATGCTTGAAATTACATGACAGTTCAATCATTTGTTCAATCGGTCGGCCATCTTTGTGTTATTTCGTCCCACAAACAGAATTTTACAAAAACTATATAGTAAAATATTTAAGTCTATTTAACTTTTATATGTCTACATGATAATTTTTATTATATAAGAATATTTATTAAATTGTGCAGTATTTTTTATTCAACCATATAATAATTTTTATTGTTTTCACAAAACATGTATGTCTATATTTTAATTGACTCATAACTCATTATCTAAGAGATTAATCAAAAAAAGTAATTCTTTATAAATTGTTTAGAATTGAATTTTCAATAATAAACTTTACTCAACCCCATGTCCATCTGCAATAGATAACGATGTATAGAGGCTTGAAGTAACCCAACAATTTTTTGACATTTTACACATTTTACATAATTTTATTGTAGAATTCCGACTCTCGCGGCCAGTCCCAGAATTAAAACAAAAATTACAAAGTACTATAGTAATTTCTATCCAACCATGATTTTAATTTTTAGTTAAAATTTCTCTCAGTGTACCTGGCATCATATTCAACTCGTGTGAACTTCCTCAAGGAAGTATTCAATATTATTTTCATCATAGAAATAAACCTGACTCGGGAAAAAATATTCAATGTAACGCCTACGAAAATCGTCACTTTCTCACAATCGATCATCAAATTAAATTGACAATTGACACTAACAATGATACACCAATAATTCAATAAATCGTATCACGCTCACTTTAAATCCTCGTTAAAATTCAATTTTCGCGCCATACAAAAAGAAAATAAAAAAAGCAAAAAGCACCAAAGGTTATCGATGTCAGAACCCAGGGAATATGCGCATCAACCAACAGTTTGTTCAAAGAAATATATTCGAAACAGGTAAGGTATATCCACAACGACAAGAAAATCAATAGAAAAATAAAAAAAAATAGAAATGAAAGGAGCGAGAGTATAAGAAAACACTTCTTTATACATATATGAGTTGGCCAAGATGTGCACAGCTATTGACGATATACCATGTCAAAATGTAAAAGAATAATAAAATATATATCGAATGATGTACAACACAGATTTCATGGCAATTGAACAGACTATGCCACACAACAATAGAACCTTTTACCATTTTAACATGTATTGACTTTTGTCCAGATCGCAACATTACAACAACAGACAAATAAAAAAAAAAAAAAATGTATATATAAAATAGAAAAATAACCATTACAGTTTCCGCCGGTCTTTTGCCTTTTTTGTGGCTAGATGCCAACATCCTGATGAAAAAAATAAATTCTATATTAAATTAAATTTAAAAGGAAATTAATTTTTCATATTTATTTTTGATTATTTATAGATTAATATATGTGTTATTTTACTGTTTAAGTTTGTATAAATTATATTGGTATAATATTATTTATGATAAATTAAAGTTGTTAAGATGAAAATCTTGTGATAGAGAATTGTGGTTGACCAATAATCAAACTACCCTAAAGATGTACCCAGCATGTTGTCTTTTCCTAAATCATCCAAAACCATTTTAACATTCAGACAACATTCACAAGAGAGATGAGGGGTAAAAAAGGGGGGTTGTTTTGTAGTAATCCTACTAAAAACCAGCAGGACCAGTAGCATCAACACCTGGAGTCACATTCATGATTAATTTTGATATACAACTTTACAAACTCGTGCCAACAAACAATTATTTATTGTATAATTTATAAATATATATCAATGAATTGAAAATTTAACTAACGAATTATTATACAATATATCTTTGATGAAAAAAAAATTTAAACAACATAAAATAACTGAAATTTCATGATTTAATTATAAAAAAAAATAATATTTTTAATTGTATATATTAAAATTTATTACAACAATGAAATTATTATTTTTTTTTGTATTTTTTTTTCATTCTCTTGACTGGTATACTTGGTTAATTGTATGGTAAATAATCAGGTGATTATATCATCCCTTAAATAATTAAAAAAAAACAAAACAACAAGTATTTTTATTACGTGAATAAAAAAAAATGTTACAGTAAGGATATCATTATCAAAAAATATATCAAATAAACACGAAAATATCAATAAATAAATTGACTAAATTCACTTTTATATTTTTATTTTTAAACCCCTTTTTTCTTGATTTTTAGAAAAATTATAAAAAGACAAAATTATTTAATTATAAATTTTTTTTTTAATGTATCGATTATTATTCTAGATATATTTAACAAATAGACAATAATAGAGATTATTTTCTCTCTTTAAAACCACAATACCCATGTAAAATTTCTGTAACATATCGAGATATAGCCCCTGGTCTTTTAAATGAAATAAAAAAAAAATTCAGAAGCTCAATCGGTATGATGAAAGTTACAAGGATTGTCAAGATCACATGTAAGAAAAATAAAAATAAAAAAAAAAAGTATATATTTTGTGATGCGTTATATCATAGATATTATTTTGATCAGTTATATACAATCATGATCGGCAGAAAGGGGCCGCCAACGCATTTTATATAATATATATATACACACGGGAATCACGGGTTGCATATATCCAGAGGCCACGAATTGGATTGGATCGGCTTAACGTTGATTTAAGCCAATCAGCAAACAACCAGTCACCGGTGTATTTCTCTCATCTTGTTCGTCTTTTACAACTACAGGGCTTTTGATCTTGTTAGCTCTTACAAATTCAATGTTCCATGTTATATACATTCATTCATATATATAGTATAAAATTATATATACATCCCTTATACTCTAATATATACTCTATCATTTATCTAAAAACCCTACTATCGTTATAACAATTCATATAAATTTTTTTAATTTTAAATTACATCTGAATCTGATGAAAAAAAAAAATCAAATTAATAGCCTGCAGATAACATTCAATTTGCTTTTTATTTTTATTTCAATCTTCAGGATAATTATATCAATTGTTATTAATTTATTTAAAAAGTTGAAATTTATTATTTAATTCTTTATGGATTTTAAAATTACTGTTGTATATTAATTTTTTTATAATCAATTCACAACTTATTTCTGGCTACATTTAAAATATATTTTTAAAATGTTAATTAATTTTTTTATGGCAATTAAAATAATGATTTTAATTGTAAGCAATTTCAAAATTTAAAAACTGTAAAAATTAATAAAAATATTTTAGAAATAGTAATTTATTTTCTGCCAAAACTAAAACAAAAAAATTCGTTTTTCCTGTTTATGTTTATTTAAAAATTGTTTGCGCTTGTTTCAAAAAAATATATTACATTTGTTGTATAAATTTTATTAATATTTTTTGTTTATCAATCAAACTTCCGGTGTTTATTAAATACAAATTTTAATTAAAATAAAGCTATATGTTTAATTACCTTACATTAAATAATATAATATAAGAGAATTTATTGATTTTATAGACTGAAAAAGTTAAATTAAATAAACATATAAGCAATGCTAATTGAATGATAAGTAGGGGTTTTGTAAATATTTATTAAAAAGGTCCAAACTAACAATGTATATACATGTTTGTTTATATTTATAAAAATGAATAAAAAAGAGAAAAGGGTCATAATATCGCAATGTAGTTATATTTAATCAAATGATAAATATATAAAATATATTTAACTAACAACAATATATATTGAACAATAAAAACAAATAATTGTATTTATAAGTCAATGTGTATATATTATAAATACACATATATATATACTGTCATACTGTAAACGGTGGTTAAAATGGTGGTGGATGTTAGTATTTTAAGCCTATTTAAGTGTGTTTGTCGTTATAATATTGACATCGCGCACACCCGTTGTACCGACGGGTAACTTGTGCACTCTATATACTAACTTATATATTTATTTATATTTATACATACAAATAAATAAATATATTTATCAATGTATTTAGTTGACATGAATTTGTTTATTTGTCAATAAATTTAATACAATTATTTATAAAACAGGTGGAAATTTAAACATTTTATAATTGAATAAATAAATAAAAAATTATACATCAAGTAAATCAAATTTAATTATTTGCAATTAATTAATTTTTCTTATTATATTTTGTATTAATAAAAAAAATTTATTTATAATTTAAAAATCAATTTTATATTGTATATTAAAAAAAAAAATTATTATTTTTCAAATGAAAATATTTTTTATTTTATAAATATAGTATATTTTTAAATTTAAATTGATAAATAATAATTTTTTTATATAGAAACAATGTTAAACTATTTTTTTTTTTATATATAAAATTTTAAGAAATTTTTTTTATTGATATTAATGTAGGTGGAAAAATCCGCGAGACAATTGGATAGACGAATATGGCTGTCAACGATTCTCGTAATCTTTCGATAATCATGACAAATTATGAGGGTTTTTTTTTTATTTATCATATTTATAATGCATCAAAATGTGTATAAGAATTGTGTAGAGAAAATTGACTACAGGGTAATCTCTAATAATACATAAAAACGAATGAATAGTACTATTGCCAGGTGGGGCGTGCTTACCTCATGCTGGTTTTTGTAACAAACAATTATGTAATGTCGTTCGAACACACAGCAGGATGTAAAATATCATAATGGAAAATATAAAAAAAAAAAAAAGACCGGTGGCACGAGTGTCTCATCTTGTTGCTCATAAAAATAAAAAAAAAATAAATAGAAAAAATTTAATATCACAAAGTCACCGCAAGAAAAAAATTAATAACTTTACCTGAATTTTTTTTTTTTTTTAAATATAAAAAGATTTAATAATAAAGTTAATAAATATTTTTAAATGAAAAAAAAAAAATTTACAATTTTATAAAACAATAAATATGAAAATTTAAAAAAAAATTAAAAATAATATTAAAATTCATTTGTTTAATTTTCGATGTAAATTAATTAATTAAATAATTATTTTAAATTAATATTAAGATGTATGATTTGAATTCTAGTTAAATATATATAATATATATTTGAATTTTCTGATTACTGACGAATATATAGAAGGATGCTATATAAAGTGTGACACTTTGCTGTTTATGTAAGATATTTGGCCTTGCAAATATTTGGAGATTGTCTACATAACCCACCCTTAAACATCTCTCTCTCTTTCTCTCTCGTATGCTCTCATTATTTGTATATATATAGACATCTATATATGAATGTATATATATCGCGAGAGTTGTCTAGTCTGATGGTATTCAACGAGAAGTCTATCGACTGTCGTTGGCTTTAATTAATCAAGCAAACGATCCAAGTACAAACATATACATATATTCATGTTAACACACCAATTGTGTGTATATTTACAAACAATTTTAATTATTTATTATTACAATAATTTATAGTTTAATCGTTATTTTTATTTTTCGAAATTTTTTTAATTTTTTCTTTATCGAAAAATTATTTTTTTGTTTGATAAATGCTCGAGTGGCAATAAACTGCGTAAATTTATAAAAAAAATAGATAAATAAAACAGCATATAGGTATTTGTTGAATTAATTAAAAAAATTATCACAGAAAAAATTACGTCAATTTTTGACACACAAAAATACTGGTGATATTAGAAAATTAATAAATTATTCAAATATTCAAAAATCATTTCCATCTTTATTAATAAACTTTTTCGTCTAATTTTTTTTCCATTGGATTGTTTAAAATATCAACTTATCCTTGTGATAAATTTTAATGACGGCAAAAAAAAAAATTAACCGAAAAAGTTTATTAATAAAGACGGGAAGAATTTTTGAATTTACAAATATATAATTTGCGATTTGGGTCAGACAATTTGTCGTGAAAAAAGTTATATATAATTTAAAAAAAACTGAGTCAACTATCGATGTTAAAAATTAAAAATTAAACGAAACATGTGGTAATGATGATGATGAGTAAATGAAACATTATATATGTACAAACTTTGATGATAAATCTCAAAGGAAAATCATTGACGATATACAAATTGAATATATACCTTGAAATTTCGAGTTTATAAAAGTACAAAGTGCATCGGATAATAGACTCATAATACATGTGCAATTCGTAGATGCAAGCTGTATGATAACGGTAACAGTGTATAACTTCGATTGACAAATCATTAACTATGCATCGAACCAACTAGCAAATACTCGTTACGCTGCAATACTGACCAATGTGAATATATATATTCACCCTCTCTATCAATAATGATTTTCATCCCCATTCCATCACATAACTACCTGTGATAATTAAAAATAAAATTCAATCAATCCATATACATGTACACATCCACACACAAACACATAATCAATTTTAATTTTATTTTAATTTGATTTGATTATTTCTTTTTTTTTTTTTTTGACAATTTTCGCTCTTTTGTGTCCACAAATTTTCACCAATTTAAAAATAAACAAAAAATTTAAATTCAATTTAAACTCATTTATCTGCTCATCAACCACAACAAAAGAATAAATTGTATCAAAATAAAAAAATAAAATGTCACATAAATTTACTAATTATATTTGATGAAAATTTTAAATTTTAAATTTTATTTTTGAATTCAAATAAAGTTACTGCGTTGTTTTATTTATTTATTTTTATAAAATTTATATTATGGGTGTTTATTTTAATCTATTATTAGTATTTGAATTGGGTTTTAGAATTTAATATTAAATAAAAAGAGAATTGATGGTAATTTCAATATTAATTGCAGCAAATGAAAAGCATCAGAGAAATATCAATGTGGATAGTTTAAATTTTATGAAAATTTACTAAACGCATGCTGCAATTTGATTGGCATTTGTTGAATTGGTTGATGTAGATTGTAGAATGATACGAGACTAGAGAATTTGATAGATACTCTATCAACTGTATCATCATTGACCTGGT
This sequence comes from Aphidius gifuensis, assembly GCF_014905175.1. Classification (NCBI taxonomy): domain Eukaryota; kingdom Metazoa; phylum Arthropoda; class Insecta; order Hymenoptera; family Braconidae; genus Aphidius; species Aphidius gifuensis. Next base: position 22,704,657 of record NC_057791.1, on the reverse strand, counting down.
ATATTTAAAACTTTCACCACTCATATTTTTTTATCTTATTCAATAAACCACCCACTTTATTTTAGAGATGCACACGAGACGAGACCAGTCTCGGCACTTTCTCGTCTCGTCTCGCGAACTCGAGACGAGACCGAGACGAGACTGACAATTTTTCAGGCGAGACGAGACCGAGACGATACTAGCATTAGTCCGAGACTTCTCGCGAGACTTTCGCGAGAGTCTCGTGACGTCAATAATATCAAATTTGGTTTCTTTAATTTTTTTTTGTTGTGCCTTTTTTAGTTTCAAGTTCTTATACATCTTTATAATAACCATAAACAAACAAAAAAATATATAGAATGAATAAAAATTAAATTGAAATCCAGCTTAATTTAAAAAAATAATGGTAAATTATATTTTGATTTAGACGTACGAAATAAATAAAGAACATCTTCATTATATATGTTAAATCAAAGTATAAATAAGCATTTTTTTTTAATTTAAACTTAATTTATTTAATATTAATTTATATTCATTTTATATATTTTTTTGTTTGTTGTTCAGTACAATCGATACATACTTTTTGAGTTAAAATAAATGCAATATTCATTGTTAATTAATAATTGAAAAAAAAACTAATATAAAGTACTCATACGTTATAAAAAAGTAAAAAATAAAAAAAAATATTTTATATGCATATATTACAAGAATGTATATATTTAAAAATGTTGTATTGATAATAAAAAAAAAAAGTTTACTTTTGTTCACTTTATATTTATACAGCCGAGACTAGACGAGACTCTGATTTTTTTTACTTGAGACGAGACCGAGACGAGACTCTGATTTTTTCAGGCGAGACGATACCGAGACGAGACTGTTGTTTTGGTCATTTTTCGAGACCGAGACGAGACTCGATCAAATCTCGTCTCGTCTCGTCTCGTGTGCATCTCTACTCTTTCATCCACTTTGTACTCAAACATACAGTATTTTATTTTTTAATTAATTTTAATTTTTAAATGAAAATTATATATTTATTTTATTTAAATTATTAAACAAATAAATAATTTTAATTTTAAATTATAATATGATGATTAGTAAAAATAAAAATTACAATTATAAAATTAAATGAATAAAAATTGAGATTTTGTAAAATATATAAAAGAATATAAATGAAAAAAAAGAAAAAAATTTTTTTTGTTTAAATTGTAATGATGAAAAGTGTTTGAACTAAGTTGAATAGCTTTCACCTATGATCTAAAAGGATGTTAAAACAAACGAGATAAAAATAACATGAGAGAAAAAAAATAAAAAATAAAATAAATAAAAAAAGGTTTAGTTTGTCAGAAGAATAATGAAGAAATGTATATATGGATATATTTATTCCGAGAAAATGATGATAATGATAATGATGGGGCCAATTGCGCCTCAGGATGACAAAGTGTAAATATAAATTTTCAAGCTAAAGGTATAATTTTAAAGTATGATTTTATATGTTTAATATTGCTATATGTATATATAAAATTGTATGAATATAAAAGTACAATATAACTACTTAATGCAACTGGATCATCAACCAGTTTTACTCTCCTTGATTTTCAACCCTTTTCTTGTGGTTAAATATTAAATTACATTTTGCTTCAAGTCAAGTCAAACAAAACTCAGTTTCTCTCTGTTTTTTTTTCTGGTAAAACATTTTTATTTTTCATATTTCAAAGAAAATATATATGAAAATTTAAAAATTTAATTTTTTTTTTTCGTAATTTTTAAAATATTATTTATATCATTAATTTAATAAATTTTAAATATTTATTGTTTTTATTAAATTTAAAATATAAAAAATTAAAAGTTAAATAATTTTTAGTCTATCTTTTTTATCCTATTATAAATAGGACACTTGAACGCATTTTATTTGTAATTCGATTGGTCAAAATTTTCTAGCATTGTGTTGTGTGGTTGCTACTTTTTTTTTTTTTTCGGCAATTAATTTATTTTGGTTATGAAAATGAAAAATAATAAAATTTTATATTAACAATAATTATAAACTCATATTTTTTTGTCGGAGGTATTTTATTTATTATAAAAAATGTATAAATGTAGCTTTGGATTGATAGTAGTTAAAATAATATTGATAGTAGTCAAAAAATTAAAGTGGTAAATAAATTTATGGCGCTGAAATTAGCGTCTAAGTTAGCGTCTAGAAATTTAAAGTACAGGGAACAGGGACTTTAAAGTAGGGGTTTTCTTGGGCCCGGCCCTTAACTTTTATAATCAATTATTAATAAAAATAGAGCTATCCTCGTAATTTTTTTTTTATTCAATTGTTTAGGATCAAAGCTAGTTTAAGAAAAAAGGGACTTTAAAAATGTAAAGGGTGGAGGTTTCTTCTGGGCGACTACTTTTTAATTTTTTAATATGGTTTGAGCTATCCTCGTAATTTTTTTTTCATTAAATTTTCTAGGATCAAAGCTAGTTTAAGAAAAAAAATGGGAATTTTTGAAATGGTCAAAAGGGGGTAGGGGGTGGATTTTAACTATTTTTATTTTTTTTGTCTATGATGGGGTTGAGCCACCCTCGTAATTTTTTTTCCTAAACTAGCTGAGATCTTAGACAATTTAATGAAAAAAAAATTACGAGGATGGCTTAACCCCATCATAGACAAAAAAAAATAAAAATTCCATCTAAAAACTTATCCTAAACAATGAATAAAAATTACGATACTCAACTCTTTAAAAATTACCAGTTTAAAAATATAAATTCCTCTTAAAAAATTAATTTTCTCAATTAGAGGATAGACAATTCAATAAAAAATTGTATCAACTATAGTTAAAAAATTATTTAACCAACAACCTCGTAGTTCTCTAAATACGATATGTAACTTATTCCAGAAGGTTGTTTAAATTACCCACATATCTAGACCTCTTGCGTATGAAATTTAGAAACATAATATTTCTATGAGTGCGAAAGATAAAATCTTTTTCTCACTCAACTTAGTATTAGACAAAGACAATTTAATTTATTGTAAAATAAAATCTCAAATATTATTTTATATCAAAACTTTTTCCTCTATCATCTGTAGTTAGAAAAGCTATCTGCGTCATAAAATGGCAACCATTTCTAAAAACTAAAGTCTATAAAACCTATGTATAACCTTCAAAAAAGTAGCCTACTTTAGTAATTAATTACTAATTTAGCTACAAGAATTATCTTTGAGTATATGTATTATTATTTCATTAATCTGCTCAAAAAATTTCAAGGCTCTATCTGCGTTTTTGATTGGTGATGGTAATCCCTTAATATCTGTGACTTTTTTGGGGTATATTAATACTTAATTAATAATTTCTAATAAATTTTATTATATTTTATATCATTTTTAATTATTTATTCAAGTTGGGACCTTAGAACCCGAATCATCCCAACTTAGACGTTAATTTCAGCGGCATAATAAATTTTGAATTTTTCAAAAACTGCCGGACTAAATTTTTTTTTTTTATTAGAAAAATAGAGGCGCAGGGTCACTCTTGTTTTATAAAAAATTAAAAATATATTTTTAAATTTTTTCATAAAAAAATAACAATAAAATTCTCATAATATTTTATTGATTATAATAATTTATTCACAACGATTAATTTGTCAATTTAGTAATCATGTCAATGCAAATGGGTGAGAAATTTTTTTTTATTCAACAGTGGGAATATGAATTGATGTCTAATTTTTTTATATTTCTGTCAAATTATTATCAACGATGATTTCAAGTAGCAACCCTCATGTATATATTTTTTTTTTTTCATTCATTATTATTATTAACAACCCTACTTTGACATAGCCCTTCAAATGTATAAACTAAAACAAACTCAAACAGTCCTGCGTGCATTGAAGGAGGTAAGTTTAATGTCGACTAATGTCCAGGTCGTTATATAATATTCAATATACACTAAACCACATAAATACACCACCCAACGACTCATCCAACCAGGGAAATAAAAGACAAATTTTTTTTTTTATAACTTATTCAAAGATTGATTTCATGTTTATTCCTCATTTAATTCACATGACATCAAGGATTATTCGACAAAGCAATTTAATTGAATTAAAAATATATTTCAAGTGTATTACTATTTATTTTTATTTTTTTTGTAGGGTTGTATATTTATTAATTCCACTTGCTCAATGTCGTCATTTATTTATTTATCTATTTTTTTATTTGAATTTTTATCATCCCTTTTTTTATTCCCTTTTTTTTTTTTGTACTCAAGGCATTTCGTAATTTCCCTCAACTAATTAATAAAGTTTTCATCAACTCTTGATGGAGATTCGTCAACAACCGAGAAAGTTTCCTCTTCAAATTCATCAAAGGGAGTTTTATTATTTTTTTTTTTTTTTTTCATTTTTTTTGTCGTTTTCCAAGTAACTTTCTTAAAGACGTTTTATTTTTTATTATTTTACCCTTTTTATTGTTTTTAATTTATTATTAATAAATATGAATCTATTTTTTTTTTTTTTATTTTATTATTTATAGAGATTAAATGGAAATTAAATGAAAAATTTTTTTAATTAAATTAGAAAGGGTTATAAATGTTATTTGATAATTGAGAAAAATATTTTTTTGAATAAATTTATATAAATTCAATAATTATTATTATTTTTCTATTTTTATTCATGTTTTTTTATTTTTTTTTTTTAATGAGGATGAACAGGTAGAGGGAAAAATAATATTATTTTTTTTCCAATTCACACGCAATGAGTTGTAGTTCACATGGATGGATGAGTTTGTTGCACATATACCGATGTAACTTCCGTTCACGTGAACAAAGTTGGGTTAAATTTTATGGGGACACTTATTATTGCTCGTTTATCAGTATATTTGACGCGTGCCGAAGCAATGATAATTATTATTTACATCGTAATTTTAACCAATATTTAACGATCATATTGCAATTGTCTTTTTTATTTTTTATTTACTCATTTTTCTTTAAAATAGTATCTTTGTGAGAAATTATCATTTGACATTTTTACTAGGGTCAACAACAAAAAAATTCACACATTATTTAAATACAATATTTACCTTTATATGAGAACTTAAAAAAAATTTAATTAAATAATTGATTTAATAATAAAAAAATATTGCTAATAAAAAAAATTTTTTAAAATATGAAAAATTTTTTTTTCTCAAAAATGAAATAATTATTTAAAAAAAAATAAATAAATAAATAAAATTATTTAGAATTTTAGAAGATGTTAAAAAGAAGCTTTTCAAGCATTAAATTTCAAATATTTAAATTTATTAATTTAAGATTTATATTTGATTTAAAAAAAAAAAAAAAAAAATTGATAAAAGCAATACGTATAAAGCATGTTCATTTTTAATTGCTCCGTAAAAAGCTCCGTAAAAATAAAAAAGAAAATAAAATAGATGAATTAAAAAATAACGTAATAATTTATTGGATAATAATATAAAAAAATTGATAAATTGACTTTGGGTATATGAAATTAAATAAAAGCTGACAATTGGTGAGATTATGGTCAGAGTCGGTCCGATAATAATTGGTCTATGAAGAAAATTGATATGGAGAAATTATAAAGAGACAAAATGAAAATGTTGTAGACTCTCAGTGGATGAAAAATAATTTATATAGGTATGGAGATAAAGAAGAGAATAAAATAGAAAAAGATGATAAAAATTTGAGGGATGAGAAATAGAGTAGATGGGTTAGTACGATCGAAGAGGAGTGGCGCAAACATTTGCCTGCCGCCTGTTAAATTAAAAGCATACAGACAGAGTAAGTGAACGATATGAACAATGTAAATGAGAATGATAAAAGAAGAGGATGACCATCAGCACTGTCTCTTGATCGTATCAGATGAGTATCATCATCCACTCACTCTCTGATAAAATACCAAATTATTTATTTTTACATTTTATCCAATTTTTATTTTTTTCTTTCATTTGTAAAAAATTATTTCAATTTATATTTATAATTTTTTTTATTTCTTTTATAAAATTTCTATTTGTTTATATATTAATTAATTTATTATTATTATTCATTCATTTTTAATCTCTGATAATTTCATTTACTTTTTCAATTTTAAATTTTTTTTATATTTATTTATAGTAAATATTTATATTATTATTAAAAAATATATACCATTTTTTTAAAAAATTTATTGTATAAACAATCGAAGCTATTATTGAAATTGTAAATTTTTTTTTTCTTTTTTTTATTTAAACTGAGGATGTAGCTCAATGTTTTTTTTATTAACTAATTTTTTTTTTAAATTTATTATCAATTAAATTAACAGCTATTTTTATATTTATCCAAAAAAAATTTGTTTATTTTTTAATTTTTATTAATCTCGCTTGATGTTGATTATTTTTTATTTTTATAATAAATAAATTGCAAATTATTTTGTGACACGTTAGTATAGTAGTAGTATAAAAATTTGAGTTAATTATTAAAATTTATATAACGATATGAATAAATATATTAAAAAATATAAAAATCAAATAAAAATATAACAAGGGTAACACGACTCTTGATGTTGACACGCAAATATTTACCACGGTATAAAATACCACCACTATCAAACAATTTCTCTTTAACTTTTCATTTCATTTATTTGGTTTATTTTTTTTTTTTTTTTTCAATGAACAGTGTTGTCTGACTTTATCCCTACATATTATCATCTTTATATATATATTTAAACAAAAAAGCGAAATCGTTGAGTAAAACATGATCAATAATACATAAGTAAATAATATTATATTTATTATTTCCATCAATTATTTTTATTTACTGTTCATAAAGAGTTTGTGTATATATATAAAGTATTTATATATTTATTTTATTTTTTTTACTTGTATATCAAATCAAATTCTAACCATTAGAAACAAGTGCTTTTTTTTTCAAACTACCCTGTACTTTTGCAATCAACCCTTTTACTAAAATTAAGAAAAACAACTCATTTTGGTAAATGAATACAAATACTTTATGAGTATCTCAAACATTTATCTATTTTTATTAATAATTTTCATTCCAATTAATTATTAAACAATATAATCTTGAAAAAAAATAATTTCAAAATAAAAAATTCCCATTTGTTCAACTAAATAATTAATTTAAATAAAAAAATACATTTTTAAAAATTAATTATTATAATTAACTAATAAATTATATATTTAGAAAAATATAAAAATTAATTTTTATCAATTTAAAAAATATATTTCTATTTTTTTTTTGCATTTAAAAAAAAAAAAAAATTATTATAATGATAATAAACATCAAGACATTCAATGTTATCCAAGTAGAAGTCAATTATCACTGCCCACACGAGTTTGCATAAATCACCAAGAGTGTCACACGAAAAAAAAAAAAAAAAAAAAAAGTTTTAAAACGCGAAAAAAACCCAGTGTATTTAGAAGGATAGAAAAATTAAATTAAAAAAAAATGTTTGATTAAAAATAAAAAGAAGAGAAGAGATACATTGTGTTTGGGAAAAATAAAAAATAAAAAAAAATGAAAAAAAAGTATAATGCAGTTGCAAGTCTTTGTTGCGCTTTTGACCCCGTGTAGAAATTTAAACTGTATAGACATATAACTAGGCCGTCGTCCTCAACAACATCCCATCTACACCCAGTAAAACTCACTCACTATATGTGCATCACACTGCACCATACACACCCGTGTTTGTCTCATGCAAACTTTGTTTTTGCAAATAAAACCACGTGTATATACTAAAACCCGCATCGATCTACTTTACTTATTATTATTTTCAAATCCTTTATTTATTTTATTTTTTGAAATTTTTTATTTTTTCATATATTTTATAATTCTTTTTACATTTTCATTATATTTTCACTATACAAGTATAAACATTGATTATTTTCAATTTAATAAAAATTCTTCAAAAATTTAAAATACAATTTTATAAAAATGAAAAAATTTTAAAAATAATTTAATTAATTAATTATTTTACATAGTTTTTATTAATTAAATTTATTATTATTGTATTTTATTAATTTTATATTGATAAATTTAATTATTAAAGAGAATTATGAATTTTATAGAAAAAATTTTATAAAAAATTTAAAAAATTCAAGTATTTTTAGTTTCTAAATAATAAAAAACATGATAATTAATTTTAAATTAATTCTAAAAATTATTTAATTATTAATTTATTATTATTATTATTTATGAAATATGTTGCCAATGGCAAAAATAATAATAATAATAAATAAACAGGTTCTACGATGATATACAAAAAAGGTGATGCTTGATTTATCAATGACACTTGGATATAAAAGACAATGAAGCCACTGTTTTTTATTTTTATTTTACATCAGCAAGAGATATGTAATATTCATTGAGTCATTTATTTATTAAAAAATATTTTGTGATGAAGTGGGAATATTTCAATTTCAATTTCAAGGTGTGTACCTATAGAGAGTGGATAAATTTAAATGTGGGAAAAAAAAAAAAAGTGTTAATAAAAAACAGCACAAGGAAAAAAGAAGATGGTATTTTATGATGGTGATTGATAGACACATTGGTACATGACAACTTTGCGTGTAATATTACATATGTAATGGTAAATTTTTGAATATAAAAATGAAATGAAACGTGGGCTGCTTTTTTTTATGTATACTAATTGAAGGGCCAGTGAAAAAATATTAAAAAACGGTAGCTAATATTAGTGATTAACACCTCAATACATGCCAGGACCACACTCGATGTTTTTTTTTTTTTTTTTTAAATATTAACTATCTAATTGTTTATCAAATATATTCTAATACTAAGAAATAAATAATTATACATTTCGCAGTAGAAAAATATAAACTTTTGATAAATTTATTTACTAAATAAAAAAATCATAAATTTTTGTATTTTATATTTTTATTTGTCAAGAAAAAAATGAAAAAAAAAATCAACGAGTGATGATGGAAAAAAAAAAAATAAATAACTCTTTTGCCGTTCTCTGTGATACGAGAGATGCCATTACGTACTCGAGACTGACTGGCCTGGAATTTTCAGCTTCTTCAACATTGAAAAAAAAATATATAAATTTTTAGAAAATAACTAAATCAAAATTATAAATCAAATAATTTTTCAATAATTATTTTTAGTTAATTTATTTAATTATAAAAACTGATAATAAATTTATTAAATTAAAATATGCATTCTGCAATATTATAAAAATTAAAAATTAAAAAAAAATAAAATTAAAAATCATAAACATAAGCGTATTTAAATGCTGAATAAAGTACTGGTTCGCGCGGTCAAATCTGAAGAGATCCTTAAATCTCCAAGTCAAGTGACCAAGTCTTCATCGACATGGGTGGTCCATACACATATATTTTTATTTTCTCATCTCTCTTATGAGAATTTATCATATATTATATAAGTCTTTCATCTGGAGTACACCGTAGTATACAAAAAAGAGAAATTTATTTTAAAAAAAATTTCAAAATACAAAAAAAAAACCAAATAATAATATTAAAATTCAAGATAATTTTTTTTTTAACAGATTGAAAAATTATTTAACAATTTGATCTTCTTCTCCATCATCGAAAATTTATAAAACAAATAATAATTAAATTAAAATTCAATAATGAGCTGTTGTTTTGATAAATAATCTTGAAATTATTTGTCTATTTTTTTGGCAATTTATTAGATATAAATAAAAAACAAATTAAATTATATTTTCATGATTATCATCATCATCATCGAGGGCAATAAAAGGCAATATGGCCGATTCATCATGGCGCATATCTTGTTGTATATTCGCGGACATTGTCGAGGGTTGAGGGTTGATAGAGCGCAGGACTATTCAACACACACATACAAATTTATATATATCTAACACAAATCTATACTGTAAAAGTGACTTATGCCAAGGCAACCATCACCACCACCACCATCATCATCTCTATACCAAGGGGTGATATTGTAAAATGCATAGTGTCTGCTTGGCAAAGATAAGGATGGACCCTATATCCTAGCCAATGTCTACTACCCCTCTGATTTGTGCGTTACACCACTATATACATTTATATTCTTCTCTCAACATTTTTCATCCCCTATTTTTTATATTATATTATTTTATTTTTTCTCATCACATATACAAAACTTTCGTATTCATTTTTTTTATATATGAATTCGTTTTTTTTCTACTTTATCATCTTTCTTCTTTTGCATTTTTATTTTTTTTAGATTTTTTTTTTGGACAGTAGTAAACTTGTAGCCAAACGATCGATCATTTTTTTTTTTTAATTTTTTTTATCTAAACACAACGAAAAATAAAAAAATAAAAATCTTAAAATTTATCAGATTGATAAATTGACTCGTCAATCTTGACCAATGACATTTAAAAAAAAAATACTATTGTTTTTATTAATAAAAAATATTTATTTTTGAAATTTATCAATTATTTTCAAGTTTGATTTTACATTCAAGAATTTATTTTGGATTGTAAAATAATTTTATTTTTTTTTGTTACTATTATTTTGTGATAGTGTAAATTAATGCTGATTTAATTATTTATTTATTTAAATATTTTAAAAGTTTATTTTTTATTTTTTGCTATGTGTGTGTATAGATTGAAGAGTTTGTTTTATTTATTTATTTATTTTTTTCGACAGGATTCAAGAGGTGACAAGTGCACGTAACGGACAAGTCTGATCATCACGTAGATGAGCTATATTTAAACATCAATTTTCACACATATTTATATACCCCGAAGATATTGCAAGAAACAAATAATTTAATAAATTTTTCACATTTGCAAATTATGTTTACACGATAATTCTAGTTACACATATCATCAGTTGTTTTTTATTTTTTTTTTCACACTTGATTTTATGAATTTATTATGTTGATATTCATTTTGTCTTTAGATGCATGAATATTTTATTAAATCAAAATATTTTTAAAATAAAATAATTTAAAATTAACTATATGTTAAATGAAAAAATTTTTTTTTTTGTGAAATTAGTATTGACGAAAGAATAAAATTTTCATTTCAAAAATGGACATTAAACTGCCATCTGATGGATTTTGGCACAAAACTGTTTTTGATAAAATAGAAATTGTTGATTTGTAGTTAATTTTAATAAGATATATTACAACAATTATCGATATTCAATTAATTATTTATCTGCGTGTAAAATATTACAATATAAATTCAATTAAAAAAAAAATTTTTATTAGCGCAATTTGAGAAGCAAAGTGTCACAAAAAACAGCAAAGTTTATTATTTTCTTTATTTATTTTAATTTAAATTATTTATAATTAAATTAAGAAATAAATAAATAAATGAATAAACTTATTATGAAAAATTACATGTTCTGTTTAATGACATTACTGAATAAAAAATTAAATCAAAATGATTTATAAATGGAAAAATTAATGACTTAATTGCTCCAGCTGATTTATAATTTATAATCAACAAATATTCAAGTACCTCTATCTAACTGTGATACCTTAATAAAATTTATGTACCTAATAAAAAAAAATTTAAAAAATTAACTGCAGGTTTGGAGTATAAAGAAAAACAATGAAAAACTTAAAATCAATTGTTATTTGTTGTCCAGAAAACATTCAACAAAATTCAATATAACAACAATTAATTAATAATAAAACAATAGAGACTTGAAAATAAAAATATAATGACTTACCTAAGATTCAGCAAGATACAACGTTGTGATCAATGAACAAGTCCAAATCTTGTATTCTTGTGATGAAAATTATTTTACACATTTCACTGATGTTTAATTAATTGCACCAAATATGTCTCATTGTTAATGAACTTTTTATAAAATTATTAAAACAAAGAATAAAAAAGACTCACAATAAATTATTCAATTGTTTGTTTTTTTTTTTTTTTTTGTTTTGTCAACAAATGAAGCCCAATGAAGCCGACTACTCAATTCCAAGAACCGGCATGAGCTTATTTTTGTCAACTTCATTTTGCTGGCCACAAAAACTGTCAATATTCACTCTTTAAGATAAAATAAAGCCACAAAAATAAACTCAAAATATTGCCAAAAGATTGTTAATTAATATAACGATAAATAAACAATTTTTATATTGATAATAATACATGTTAAATTTATTCAACAGCAACGGTCTGCGGACACTACGCGTACACGGTCATAGACAACGCAAAACTAACATTTACAAAATGGCCGCCAGAGGCACAAAATATAAGTTTATAAAAAAAGATGCGAGATGGCGTTCAAATTTAATTCTAAATTTAAAATTTATCAAATGTGCCAAATAGTGCTCATTTTTGTTCACTAAAATTTAGTATATAAAATTGTTGATTTTTATTATTAATTATTAATTATTAATTATTTTTCTTTTATAATAATTGTTTTTTTAAATTTATTTATTGTTATTTATATCAAATTATACTTAGTGATTTTCGTGATAAAGTCTTATTATCTCAAGATTGTCTATTGTGTCGTAGTAAAAAATAATTGCTATCAAATTAATCTTACCTGTATTATTATTAATAAATAAATAAATAATTTATAAATTGCATAACGAAAAAAATAAAACTCAATATTTTAATCTTCATTGTTTTATCATTATTGATAATTGATGAATCAATGTCAATCATTGCTTGTATTTTTCTCTTCTATTTAATTTAAAAAAAAATTTAAACAATCAACACATTTATATAATAATTATTATAAATAAATTTAAAAAACAAAAATTATATTCTTCTGTTTATCATTTGTTTATTGAACATTGAATTTAAATCGGGTTTGTAAAACATCATACTTGTACTTTCTATTTTCTTGTTCTATATAATACAACGTTAAATTATTATCATTTTATTAAATGAGATTTAGATATATACACTCTAGGTATATCAATGAAAGAAAAATTGTAATAATACTGAATCTAACATTAGATCTAGCATCATTCTGGTATGAGAAAAACGCTGAACCCTCATTAACTCAATACACCATTTTTTTAAATTAATAATATTAACTGAAGTTTAAATATTAACGAGAAAATGATAAATTTTAAAAGCAGCTGGTTGTAGTTCACTGCAACTTTGTCGGGCCAATCACAGATTGACAAATTTATTCGATGGTGCTGAAAAAATTACATAAAAATCATGATAAATATTTTACATGTTAAACAATTAATTATAATAATAATCAAGGCATGCACTAATTATTTTTTCAAATAATTAAGAAAATTAAAAGAAAAAAAAAATAAGAAATTTTAGTATTATCAATAAATCATGCAGGATTTTATTGTGAAAATATAAATGGAAAAAAAAAAAAGAAATGAAACAGTAAAAAGAACAATAGCAAGTTAATTGTTAAGATAAACAATGAATTTTTCGTTTTTGGTTTTAATGAGGGGAAATATTAGTTTGAATAAAAAATGATTAGTCAAAAGATATCATCATACGAGTCATCATCGCTGACGAGAAGACAAGAAGGTTCATCATCATCTACATACACAATGCGAAGAGTGTTTGTAAATCCAGATCCTTGTTTCCATCCAGTAACAACAACAACAGTGTCACCAGTCTTGAGAAAACCACGTGTTTTACCAAATGATACACCATGTTGTACACGAATATCGACATCCTTCAACCAATCAGCTTGTGGTTGTTCTATTTTAAAAACAAAATTAATTAATTAATCAATTATTTATTTATACAAAGTGTTTTTATGATGATAATAACAAGCTAAACGAGTAAAATTACCTGCATAACAAAGTGGCAAGATACCACGATAAAGATGAGCTTGTCTAGCAATTCTTGGGAATCTTGTAACAGCAATAATTGGACATCTTGGACGATATTTTGATACAAGATGAGCTGAACGTCCACTTGTTGTTATAACAATAATAGCTGTTGCAAGACATTTAGCAGCAGCTTCAACAGATGCAATAGCAACAGCATGTGTTGCATCAATTGGTGGAATAGCTTTATTTGATATATCATTAAATAATTGTTTTTGCCATACAGCAGCTTCAGCTTCTTTACAAATATTAGCCATTGTACGTACACATTCAAGTGGATATTCACCTTTAGCTGTTTCACCAGATAACATAACACAATCAGCTCCATCAAGAATAGCATTAGCAACATCTGATGTTTCAGCTCTTGTTGCACGTGGTTTTTTAACCATTGATTCAAGCATTTGTGTTGCACAAATAACTGGTTTACCAGCTTTATTACATCTACTAATCATACATTTTTGTGCAAGAAATACTTTTTCTGGTGGTATTTCAATTCCCAAATCACCACGTGCAACCATAATACCATCAGATGCTTCAATAATTTCATCAAGATTTGTCATACCTTGTTGATTTTCAATTTTTGATATTATTTTAATATTTTTACCTTTATCACCAAGTATTTTACGTATTTCAGTTAATGCATCAGCATTTCTAATAAATGAAGCAAATATCATATCAACATCTTGATCAACACCAAATTGTAAATCAGATTTATCTTTAACTGATACAGCTGGTAAATCAACTGGTACACCTGGTAAATTAACACCTTTTCTTGATCCAAGTGTACCACCATTTTCAACAGTTGTTATAACACCATCAGCAGCAACACCAGTTACAATTAATGATATTAAACCATCATCAACAAATACACGATTACCAACTTTTAAAACTTTTGATATATTTTCATAATCAACCCATACACCTTGAGCATTACCTTTTTCAGTAATTGATTTATCAGTTGATAATTTAAATGTTTGTCCTTTAACTAATTCAACTTCAGCTGAACCACCACCTTCTAATAATCCAGTACGTATTTCTGGTCCTTTTGTATCAAGTGCAATTGCAACTGGTACATCAATTTTAGTACGTGCTGATACATTTTTTTGTGCTTGTCTTACATTTGCTATTGTTTCAGCATGATATTCATGTGAACCATGAGAAAAATTCATTCTAGCAATATTCATTCCAGTTTCAATCATTTTTTCAAGCATCTCAACTGATCTTGATACTGGTCCAATTGTACAAATTATTCCAGATAAACGATAAAATGCAGCTGGTGAATCAGTGTCAAGGGTACACATATGATCCAACTGACTTTCAGCACCTTGTACACGTAATTTTCCTGATGATGCCATCTGTAAATTATTTCATTTAATATTAGCCATTAAAAATGATAAATACCAAGTACAATTTATCAACAAACACAAAAATATACAACAAAAATTAATAAACAAATAATCAAATCCATGCATAATGTATAAATAAATTTAA
The DNA here is from genome assembly GCF_014905175.1 of Aphidius gifuensis. NCBI lineage: Eukaryota > Metazoa > Arthropoda > Insecta > Hymenoptera > Braconidae > Aphidius > Aphidius gifuensis. Next base: position 22,689,424 of record NC_057791.1, on the reverse strand, counting down.
AAAATGGAAAATTGGTTTATTATAGATGTCAATTACAATTAAATAATTTAAAATGATAATTATTATTATTCAACTTGAAATGGTGATTAAATAAAGGATATATTTATCATGTAAAATTCAAATTGACGAGATTATAGCATTAACAAGATAATGCTGTGATGATAAATTGAGTCAGCTGACTGGTGTCATTACAAATGACACTCATTGCATTTTTATCAGGCAATAAATAAAAAAAATAAAAATGATAAACAATATTAAACATATTGGAATTTATATGACTCGAGTAAAAAAAGGGTAATCAATCAATAATAAAACCTGGAAATAAAAAATGAAAAATATTACGTAATTGGGGTTACGTTGAAAAGGGTTGAGAGAAATAAAAATAGAATATATTGACTAGTTTTACCAACAAATATTCTTCAAGAATAAATAAAATAAAATGAAAAAAAAATTGTATTTTATTTTCAAAACAAAATCATCAACAAAAACTATTAATTTATTGATTTTTTTTTATTTTCAAATAAATATGTTTGGCAATAAATCATAAAATTAGAAATAACGATGAAAAATTGTGTATATTTTTTAATGAAAAACGAAAAGAAAAATAATTTAAAAAAGATATTGTTTTTTTTTTTCAGTAAAATAAAAATATATGAGCATTTTTATTTTGAGCTTTTAACAGTTTATTGATACCTTATCATCGACTGTTGTCCAGACCATTTTATGCTGCTGTGATAATTTAGAAAAAATATCAATTAGTTTATGATTTTTAATGACAATATTATCACAATAATTTTTTCTAATTAATACTTTTGATTTTAAAAATAAATGAATATCATAATTTGATAATAATGATAATAAACATGAAGCTATTTTCATCTCATAAATAATCAATTGGAAAATTTAAAAATATATTTTTCTTGACTGTAAAATTGACTGTACAATTTTACCTGAAAAATTTGACTAAAATAAATTTTTTTTGTTGAGCACTATTGACTATAGAAAAAACAAAAAACAAAAACAAAATTTTACAAATAAAATTGTACCATGTGTACATCTGGATCTAGACCATTTTTTTTTGTAATAAAAATAGCAATAATTTGAATGAATAGATAATAATTTATATTTAAATAAAATATTGATCGGTCGAGGTTACTGAATTATGTAACACAAAAAAAAAAAAAATAAATAAAAGTAGAACCAGAAAATTGTCATAGGTCCAATAATATTAACATCAACATCAAAATGGTGACAGAATTTAACGTCAAGCAAGGTCATCATGGCGTGACAACTCATTAAAATTAATTTGCAAAATTATTTTTCAATTAAAAAACTAAAAACAAAGCAAATTTTTTGAATCATCAGCTGATTTTTTTAAATAATCATATGGTTTTATTTATATAAAAAAAAAAAGTCAACGACTCATGATAAATCCAGTTATCACAATTTTTTTTTCTCTTCATTTTATTACTGATAACTATAATTATTTCGTCATGATAACCTGGTTATTATACTTTTTTGAATGAATAATTACATTTAATAATTTGGATGATTATTATTTTGATAAATCATTCAAGTCATGACAAAATTTAATGACAAGCTCAGGTGATTTTTGGTAATAAACTTGGAAATAAAACTAATTTAATTGAGCATGCGCTTAATTTTTTTTCTTTTTTTTTTTTTATGATATCAGCTAGTGATCACGACCTTCCATCGTGATTTTTTTTTTTCATCTTTTAGCTATAAATTTCATCAATTTTTTTTAAATTCTCAAAAAATCTCGTGACAATTAATGGAATTTTTATTTTTTTTCTAGGTTATAATTTAAAAACAGCATTTTTTTTTAATGTAAATTAAATGAAAAAATTGGTGTAAATTTGCAAGACCCATACCGGAAATATTCAAGCTTCAAGGTCGATGTTTTATGCAATTGATTATTATGTTAGTTAAGCATGACAATTGTTATAAACAATAAATTAAATATATTATCTAATGATTTTATTGATTTTCATTTAAGTTATATACGTTGAAAGAATAGAAAATAAATTAATAATTATTAAATATATATTGATTATTGTTAATAATAATTATATTGATTATATCATTGTTACCTTTATTGACAATTAAGTTCCTCGATAGAATTTAATTCACTGTGTGACAATGAAAAATATAAATATTTTTATTCAAACAATTGTAATAATTAGATATTTTACTTTGAGATGATGTCAAACCGATGCGAGTTTGCGTTCGACTTGAGGACGCTGAAGGTCAACGTTAATTTTCATATCACCAACCGGCAAGTTGCCTCAGTTTTTTTACTATTACACCGGAGCGATTTTTTTATTTTTTAAATGTCAGCCATTTTGGCTCAAGTGACGTCTGTCATTTTGAATTTATTTAAAAATAAATAAACACACACATAAATTATAAAGAAAAAAAAACAAACAATTAAAAATCAATTTAAATAAATAATTTTAAACATAAAAATTTTGACGATTAAATTAAAAAATAAAACAGAATATTTTTAATTATTATTTTGTTATGAAAATGAAATTATTTCAGAAGCAGCTTGTCATCAAAATGAGTAAAATGAGAGAGAGATGATAAATTTTGTTATCATCACAAATCATTATACAGTATCAAAATCCCCTCCATAATAATGATGACGATGAACAAAGTCAAGGCTTTTATAATGCATATAACATCCAGCTTCCAGACCGGTTACATCAAGTTACATTTAACTTTCAATTAATCTCAATTGATCCAAGCAACCCAAGCAATCCAAGATGAGCACCAAAAACGATAGAGTCATTAATTTTGGAGCTGGACCAGCCAAGCTGCCCCAAGAGGTTTGCATTTGATATAAAATTATTTGTTAATTGTTTAAACAATAATACTTAATCTATTATTAATATAAACAATATAAAAATATTTTTAAAATAAATTAAATATACTATTGTAACTTTACTAAATAATATTTTACTTATTACAATAATTATTGTTAAATATTTTTCAATTGAGATGTTTTATTTTTTATTATTTTATTTACTCGCCACGTAGGTATTTATTTTATTTTTTGATATAAAAATAAAATCGTTCAAATCGTTTAATTGATAACATGATTTTTGATATTGTTATCAATTAAATTGTTTGTTTTTTATTAATTAAAACTGACCACGTAATTAATATAATTAAATTTCTAATTAATAGGTACTTAAAGAGGTACAAAATGAGCTTTTATCATTTGCCTCAACCAAGGTCAGTATCATGGAGCTGAGTCACAGATCACCAGATTTTGCTAAAGTCAATCAAAATGCCCAAGATCGTGTACGAGAATTGCTGTATGTTAATTACTTAATTATTAATTTAATAATGATTGAAAATTTAATTAATATTGCTATTATTATTTAGAAATATTCCAGAAAATTATAAAGTGCTTTTCATGCAAGGTGGTGGAACTGGTCTTTTTGCAGCAGTGCCTCTTAATCTTATTGGCAAAACTGGAACTGCTGATTATATTGTAACTGGTAAGAAATTATTATTATTGTTTTTTTTTAATAAATAATTTAATTGATATTATTATCAATGATGATGATAAGAATAATGTAAATATTATTTCAGGCTCTTGGTCGGCAAAGGCAGTCAAGGAGGCTGCTAAATATGGAAAGGTCAATCAAGTTTTTCCAAAACTTGATAAATACACAAATATTCCTGATCAATCAACTTGGAAATTAGATTCAAATGCATCATATGTTTATTATTGTGCAAATGAAACTGTTCATGGTAAATTAAAATTTAGTAAATTTTATATTTAATAAATTTTTAATTTTTATTGTATTTTTATTTAGGAGTTGAATTTGATTTTATTCCTGAGACAAATGGAGTTCCACTTGTTGCTGATATGTCATCAAATATTCTTACCAGACCATTGGACATTTCCAAGGTATTTAAAAATGTTTTTAATTATAAAAATTAAACAGCTAAATTTATAATTTAATTGTGGTTTTTTTTTAAATCAAGTTTGGAGTTATTTTTGCTGGTGCACAAAAAAATATTGGACCATCTGGTGTAACACTTGTTATTGTACGTGATGATTTATTAAATAATGCGTTGAATATTTGTCCTTCAGTATTTGACTTTAGCATAATGGCTAATGATAATTCATTGTACAATACACCACCAACATTTCAGTAAGTAAATTGACCTAGTGACACTGTAGATTAATATTTTATTTATTTATTATAATTACAAACTCGTATTCAATAAAATAACACAATGTTATATAATTTGAATGAGCTTAACTAGATCGAACGGTTTTATATTTCATCAATTGTAGCTATTTTTTATTTTTCAATGTAATTATTTTCCTGTCATTCAGGTCTTTTCGATTAACATAATATTTATAAATTTTTATTCAATAGAATTTATGTTGTTGGACGTGTATTTGAGTGGATTAAAAAACATGGTGGTGTTGAAGGAATGGAAAAACTTGCCAAGGAAAAAAGTAAATTAGTTTATGATGTTATTGAAGAATCAAAAGGTTTTTATACTTGTCCAGTAGTACCAAGTGCAAGAAGTCGTATGAATTTACCATTTAGAATAAATGGTGGTGATGAAGAGCTTGAAAAAAAATTCTTAGCTGGTGCAGTTGAACAGGGAATGCTCCAATTGAAAGGACACAGGTAAAAATTGATTAAAGCCTTATTAAAAATTAATTATTAAATTTTTTAATAACATATATTTTAGACGAATATGAATGAAATTTATAATAAAATTACTAGCCCTGATGAGTGGGGAGTAGACGACAATGAAAAAAGTGAAATTCAAAGATTTTATGAAAATGAAGTATTTTTTTGACTGGTTGTACTGGCTTTGTTGGTAAATGCATTGTTGAAAAATTATTACGATCATGTCCAGGTTTAAAAAAAATATATCTTTTAGTTAGACCAAAAAAAATTTCAGCTAAAGATAAAATTGTTAAATATTTTAATGACTCAGTAAGTTTTTTTAACGCTGTATTTTTAATAAAAAACAAATTTAATTTTACTGAAATCAATTTCAATTGCATCCATTATTTGTTTTTAGTTATTTTACATTGTGTTTAAAATTTTTGCAAAAACATTTTTTGTTGATAACTAATTGATTAACAATAAGAATGTTTTTTTTATATCCTCGGTTGTAGTATATCTAAGCATTAATTTGGTTCTCATATACGAACATCCTATCTGTATTATTTCAGGAGATATGAACATTTTTTAGGAATTTTAGCTGGTAAGTATATCGCGTATATTGTACAATCGCCTCCATGAATTAAAAACATGCTTAGAAACTGGGCTAACATTTATATTAGTCTGGAGATCTCTCTGTTAAAATCTGTTTAATCGTATATAGCTTTTGAATATATTTAATACAAATTTAAATTGAATAATTAATTAATTTTCTTACAACGAAAAAAAATATTTTTGAATTTATAAATATGTATTATATATGAATTTATTATTATTAAATATATTTATTAAATATGAATTTATAAATAAAATAGGTAATGTGTTTATTTTTAATTTTTATTTTGATTTATTTTTTAAATGCAACAATGTAATTAATGAAATAAAAATATTGGGATCACGAATATAATTTTGTGGTAATTGTGCATAATGACCTCTGAAAAAAAAAAGTCATTCCGAATATTTGCAAACTGTTTTGAATTTATTACAATTCAATGCATGCGTAATTTTTGTATTTTTAAATGCGTGCTATTAAAATGCAACTTTGTAATCGCATCAATCTATTCTAAAATATAAAGTAATGAATGACTAATGACTAATTTTATATAAAAGGAAGCTAACTTAGAGTCTAGCTCATTTGAGTTTAATATATCGTGATGAATAAGTTGACGAATCAAACAACTTAAGTACTTTTCAATTTTATTGAAAAATAAATAATATATTATATAGTCCAGTATGGATGAAATTTATAATAAAATTACTAACCCTGATGAGTGGGGTGTAGACGATAATGAAACAAGTGAAATTCAAAAATTTTATGAAAATGAAAGTATTTTTTTAACTGGATGTACTGGCTTTGTTGGTAAAAGTATTGTTGAAAAATTATTACGATCATGTCCAGGTTTAAAAAAAATATATCTTTTAGTTAGACCAAAAAAAATTTCAGCTAAAGATAGAATTGATAAATATTTTAATGACTCAGTAAGTTTATGTAACATTGTATTTTTAATAACAAACAATTTTATTTTATTGACTTTTTTTTTTATTTTTAGATTTTTAATGAGCTTCGTAAATTACGAAAAAATTTTACATCAAAAGTTGTGTGGTTTGAAGGAAGTTTAGAGAGTGAAAATTTAGGTTTATCTGATGAAGATAAATGTGTTATTATAAATGAAGCAACAATATTCATTCATAATGCATCAAATGTTAAATTTGAATTGCGAATATCTGATTCACTTAGTTGTAATGTGTTTGGTACTAAAAATATGCTTGACCTGGCAAGTCAATGTAAATATATTAAAGCATTTGTTTATGTATCAACAGCATATTCTCATTGTTATCATGATGATATATATGAAAAGTGCTATCCACCACCAGGTGATTTAAAATTAATTCAAAATTGCATTGATACTGATCGTTCAACACCTGATGGTATGTCATCAACGGCAATTAAAGAATTAATTGCACCTTGGCCAAACATGTATCTCTTTGGAAAATCAACTGCTGAAAGTTTGGTTGAACAATATGCAAAAAATGTTGATTTTCGCTGTACAATATTTCGTCCATCAATTAGTAAAATAATTCAACTTTATTTTTATAAAATAATATATACTTCAAGTTAATTGTATTAAGTATAATTTTTAATTGTTTTACATTCTAGTATTGGGAAGTTATCAAGAGCCTACACCTGGATGGAGTGATGGAAATTTCAATGGGCCAACTTTGGTATTTCTTGGAGTTGGTCTTGGGTTTATTCACGTTACTATATTGACACACCAAATTCTATCGATTTAATACCTGTTGATATGTGCACAAATGCGTTACTTGCAACCACTTGGGATGCTGTTGTTAATCAGTAAAAATATATTTAAATTAAATTTTTAATAATTATTAATGACTTGAAATTAATTTTATAATTATTATTTCACTTTTTTAGAAAAGAACGAGAAAAAGTATTTGTATATAATTATGGAAGTTCAGTTGTCAATGTCATGTCATTCCTTAAGCTTAAAGATTTATTGTATGATAGAGGTGTTGATTTTCCTTCAATTAAAATGGTTGCTCCATATTTTTTATATGCTACAAAATCAATGACATTGTTTGTCATAGCAAATATACTATTTCATTTGATACCAGCTATTTTTGCTGACCTTGCATTGTTAGCAACTCGACGAAAACCAATGTGAGTTATTATTTTTTTATTATATTAGTATTACCAGCCAAGGCTTTGGATGCCGTAATTTATGTTTAATTAATTGAAATCGAAAATGTATCGTTATATCGAGGAACGTTGAGCTCAATAGGGATGCCGATTGATTTCAATGATTGTTTTGTTTAACTGACTACTGAAATAAATTATTTATTTATTTTATTAAACTTTTATTTTCACAATAAAATTATGCATTTAATTTAATTTAAAGTACTGAATAAAGATTTGAAATATAACACTCTTTTAACACTCAGTGTTAATTTTATATTTTTGATATTTTTAATTCTAAAAAAAGTTTTTTTTTTTAAATATATTTAGAATTTTATTTTTATTTTTTACTGAACTTTTTTTGATATTTTTTTTTGAGAACTTTTTTGAGAATTTTTTTGAGAACTTTTGTTAGAACTTTTTTTAGAACTTTTTAAAAAGTTCTAACAAAAGTTCTCAAAAAAATTCTCAAAAAAGTTCTCAAAAAAAAGTTTTAAAAAAAGTTCTCAAAAAAATTCTCAAAAAAGTTCTCAAAAAAAAGTTCTAATAAAAGTTCTCAAAAAAATTCTCGAAAAAGTTCTCAAAAAAAAATATCAAAAAAAAATCTGTAAAAAATAAAAATAAAGTTCTAAATATATTTCTAAAAAGAACTTTATTTAGAATTAAAAATCTTAAAAATATAAAATTAACACTTGATTGTTAAAAGAGTGTTATATTTCAAAACTTTATTCAGTACTTTAAATTAAATTAAATGCATAATTTTATTGTGAAAATAAAATAAAAGTTTAATAAAATAAATAAATAATTTATTTCAGTGAGGCTCAGTTGAAACAAAAAACAAACTCGACTCGAAATCAATATATCGAGTATCCCTGTTGTAGACTCTAACTTAATAACCTCGATATAACGATACATTTTTTCGATTTTTTTAATTAAAATTCTAACCGCGAATTGATACGGCATCCAAATTTGACTGAACTCTTTGGCCCTGGTAATTACATTATAAAGAATACAATTTATATAAATTTAATTGATTTATTCTAATTATTATAGGCTTTTAAAAATAGTATACAAAGCAATACAATGGTTTCTGATTCTACGTTTTTTTGCATTTAAAAAAAAAATAAGAATACATGTTAATGAAACTTCAAAAGTTTGGGATAGAATGAATAAACGAGACAACGAATTATTTTACAATGATCTCAGAACACTGGATTGGGGTATATATGGTAATCACGCTTGGCTAAGTCTTCGAAAATATACATTAAAAGAGTCGTTGTCGACAGTTGAGCGAGCCAGAAAACGATATTTTATTTTTCGTATTATTTTGAATACTTCACGCATTGCAATTGTTTTATTGTTTTTATACATTTTTCGTTATTATATTTACTTGTTATTTATCCTGTTTTTAAATCTTATAAAACTAATTAATACATTGTTATAAACATGTATTGAATTCAATACAATCTAGCAATTATGATTTCACTTTTTAATATTTTAAATTTTATTTACTTTCAAAGTTAACAAATTTCTTTACTATTAAAAATTTTTTGAAAGAGATAATTTTTAAGTATACACTTTATTCAATATTATTAGTTTAATAAAAAAATTCTAATTATTATAATTTAAACTGATAAATAATTATTAATGTGATATGTATTAAAAATTCTCACACTCTCCTTTTTTTTTTTTTTTTATCATTTGAACTATTGAACTTGTTTCTTGCAAGAGTAGTCCATGTGATTTAGGTCAATTATAATATTTTTTTTTCTCTTGGAAATTTCTTTTTTATCTTGTTGATATAGATATTATGAAATAAAAAAATAACAGAAATCTTTTAAAATTCAAGACTATACTAGAAAAAAATTTTAACTGTAAAAAAATATACATATGTTATTAAAAATAAATAATAGAAAGAAAAAAAAAAAACTATTTATCAAATTTAAAAAATAAAAAATATGATAGTTTTAAAAAAATTGTTTGTCACATGACGTCTGCTGGAAATTTCGTCATCTTGAAAATAAAACTTGAGATCACACACGACTACAATAATATTTGTGTAATAAAAAAATAAAGAAAAAAGATTGACCAATCAGAAAGTTTAGTTGGTATACTGTACAATCGCTTCAATGAATTAAAAACATGCTTGGAAATTGAGCTAACACTTTAGTCATTCTAAAGATCTCTCTGTAAAAGTTTGTTCAATCGTATATAACTTTGAAATATATATTTATACAATTTAATTAAATGCTGATCATTAAATCAGTATGACCTCGAAAAAAATTATTTTTATTCTTCTTATTACTCTATTATCCTTGTTTATCGGTAAGTTTTTTAAATAATTATTTATATAGATATTTATTTAATTAATTATTAACAAAAAAAAAAAAAAAGGATAATATTAATTTTGCTTAATCAAAAATTTTATATAAAAATATGGCATTAATGCCCAACGAATCAGGACCTTGAAATTAACGTATGCGTTGGAATTTAAAAATAGCCTGAGGTCAAATGATTCAATATCAAATATAAAATAATCATGAAAAATAATCAAGATCCTATGAAAATTAAAAAAATACATTTTAAATAAATTATTACATGAAATTAATATAAAAATAATAATCATAAACACTGTATCAAACAATTTTATCTTGTTATGAAAAAAATAAAATAAAAAAAAATCATTGATAGCCTCAGTTTCTTCATGTGATACCAATTAATCTGATGAAAAAAATAAATTATTTTTATTTTTAAATAGAGGATACCGATGCTGGTTGGAAATTTTGGAAAAAAGATAAAAAAGATGATGTATCAACACCAACACCAGATATAACATCATCAACAATAAGCACGACATCAACAACAACACCAACAACACCAACAAAACCATCATCAAATTCAAAATCAGGAAGTGCAACAAAAGCAATTGCTGGAGCAGCTGATCCTGGTTTAGCAATAGGTGTTGGTAATACAGGAACACTTATTAAAAATAATCCTCAACCAAAAAAACCAAATCCAGGCACTGAAGTTGGTCTTGATTTTCCAAATTCAAAACCAACAAGACCAGGAGTTGGTGGTAATAATGGTCAAGGCTATCGAGATTTTATTCTTGACTTAACTGGAACAGGTGAGCCAGGTAAATTACCACCAAAATTACCATCTCAACCACCAGCATTAGCTCCAAGTGTAACACCAACTACTAAAAAACCATCAGGCTTAGTTCAACCTGTAGTTACTCCAAAACCTGCACCAACTCAACCACAATTAAATCAAGGAGGACAAACTCCAAAACCTAGTCTTCCTGTATCTCCATCACAACAGCCTGCAGTAACTCCAAAACCTACTTCTTCATCAGTAGGAATTAATCAGCCAATTCCTGGTCAAAATAACAAAGCCATTCATCCAGCTATTCCAGATAAACCACAAGTATCTACATTAAATATTGGTCCTCTTGTTCCTACTGTTCCACCAACTTCAACAACTGGAGGTAAAAGTTGGGCTGAAATAGCTGGTAGTGGTGGAAAAATAACATCAACAACAACAACTCCAATTTCTATAATTAATCCTGGACGTTTACCATCAACTCAAACAAGTACATCAGCTTATTCAAGCAATCCAACTTACAGCAAAGGCAATCAAGTAACTGATGATGATCTTGTTAAACTCAGTGAAGCTTTATTTATTAAAGACGCCAATAATGCATATCGTTATATAAATTTAAATTTACAAAAACAAACAACTGGAAGTAATAAAAAAGATGAATCTCCTCAGCCATTATTTACAGTCAATTCACAAGCTTTTAATATTCCAACTATAGCCAAAGTAATTACCATTTATGACAATTATAAATTAGATACAAGAGAAAATGAATACATCAGTCCAGCTCAAAGAAATGAAGAAAGTTTATTAGTTGATACTTTTTTGAGTACAAATGTCATGTCAGCTGCTATGAGATTTTTGGCTGACAAAGGATTTATTGCCAAGGATTATTATGCATACAAAGATGTGTTGAGAAAAATTTGGTTTAATTTATATTCACGTGGTGATGGAAAAATTGGTAGCTCAGGTTTTGAGCATGTTTTTCTAACAGAAATTAAATTAGGAACTGAATTAACTGGTCTTCATAATTGGATTTATTTTAATGCTGAAGAAGTTAAAAAAAGAGCAAATTATCTTGGTTACATTAAAAAAGTTGATCTTGGTGATGTAAGTTGACAATTATTATTATTAATATATTTGATTAATTAATATTTGTGTTTGTATTTTATTTTTAGAAAGCTGCTATTTTGAGTGTTCATGCAACATTCAATGGTCTTGATAAGCCAATAACAACTATTTTTGTTGGAACATCACCAGAACTTGAAATGGCACTTTATACAGTGTGTTTTTTTGTACGTAGTGAAAAATCATGTCCAGTTTCACTTGGTGGAACTAAATTCAATATCATCACTCATAAATTTAAATATCGTGGAAATGAATTGATTGGATCTGCATATCCAGAAATATAAATTTCAATTACAAAAAAATTTCATAACAATAATAAATAAGATTACCTTTTGTTATCTGTTAAAAATTTGAAAAAAAAAAATTATTTTATATCAGTGTAGAAAATTTACAATATAATGTTGTAATATTTCGAAAAATTTGCTTTAGAAATTTTTTACTGTAAAAAATTTAAACCAGTGTATTTTTTAAAGAAAAAAAAAACAAATAAATATAATAAATGAAAAAAAAAATAATAGATAAGTAATAGATAAAAATTATCTATGTATTTTTTTTTTTTTTTTTAAATCCTGTGATTGTGATCCTAGAAATGCATTTGATAAAAAAAAAGAAAAAAAAAGTCAACAATTTATAAGTAAATACTTGAGTGTAAATAAAAAAAATAAATAAAAAAATAATTTAAAAAAGAAAAGTCCATAATTGTTATTGTTTATTTTTCGTTATAATTTATTTCCAAGAATTATGATACATCTGGAGCACATTGATTATTGGATTATATTTATTTAAAAATAAAAAAAAAAAAAAAGCTTATATTTTTAGATAAAATAATCTGCATATAACACTTATAAAAATATAAAATGAAAATGAAGGAAAAATAATTGATAATAATATTATTTGCATTCTACATGCACGTGATATGATAAAAATATAAATATATATTTTGATAAGATAAAATCTAGACAATACAAGGAATACAATAAAATTCTTTGTTGGTTATGTACACATACTTAATAAACGTGACTAAAATACAAACAAATAAATAATTAACACAAGATACAGAAGCAATAAAAGCTCATTAATCGCAATGTCTAGTTGTCAGAATTGTCCTGTAAGTAAAATGGTTAAAATGACAAAAAGTTTTGATGGTGATTCACCAAGAGATTTATCAAAAGATCAATTGTTATCATTGGTCATAAGATGTACAAATTTTGCTGCAATAAAACATAGAAAACAAAGAAGACTTGATGCTGAATCAACACCATATATTAATCATCCAATTGGTATGTTGAATAATTAATTAATTCAAGTATTTATTTATTAATTTATAATTATTATTATATTTTTAGGTGTTGCTAATATATTGATGGAAGAAGGTGGTGTTTATGATCCAGTTGTCATAATATCAGCATTGTTACATGACACTGTTGAAGATACAGACACAACAATTGAAGAAATTGAACGTGAATTTGGTCCAGAAGTTAAATTAGTTGTATCAGAAGTTACTGATGATAAATCATTAACAAAAGATGAACGTAAACGTTTACAAATTGAACATGCACCACATATTAGTCGTGAAGGAAAATTAGTCAAATTGGCTGATAAAATATATAATCTTCGTGATTTACGTAGATGTACACCTAAAGATTGGACACCAGCACGTGTTCATGAATATTTTAAAGTATGTCATTATTATATAATTATAAAATTTATGTTATTTAAAAGCAATATTAATTATTAATTATTTTTTTTTGTATTTTTACAGTGGGCTAAAGCTGTGATTGAAGGTTGTCGTGGAACAAACACCCAGCTTGAAGCTATACTTGATAAAATATTTGCTGAACAGCTTGAAACGTGTGAAGACTAGAATAATTATTAATTTTAACATAACAATTAACATATTTCGTAATATAAATATTAGCTTTTGTTTATCATTTTCTTTCAACAAAATGTTGTAATAATATTATGAAAAAAATAGAAAAAAAAAAAAAAAACAGATTTATTTTAAATAATTTAAAGGTGTACTACTTAATTAATGTAAATCCATTTGAAAAGGAAAAAAAAATAGTAACTATTTATTATCTTAAAAATAAACAACATAATAAATTTAATAATGTTTAATTAATTTATTTTTTAAATTCATTTTCTATAAACTTAAGTACATTTTACATGATTTTTTTTTTGTCAAAAAATATTTGACTAATAAAGAATATTTTAACATAAATAAAATACCATATTTAAAAATTTATTTTTAGTAATTATTAATAATTATAATTGAACTTTAATAAAATTTTGTTTTTTAATTTTTTTGCTTTTTTTCTTTCTTTCTAATTGACTGTATCTCTCTCGTTAATTAAATCTCTGATTTAAAATAAAAAAAAAAAAAAAATTATCATTATTGACAATCTTAAATAAACACTTGATAAAAATTACTGTATTGTTTTTTTTTTTTTTTTTAAATTTTATATATTTATTTATATATAATAAAAAAAAAAAAGGAAAAAAAAAATTATAATTTTATTTAAAACGTCGACTAGAAAATGGAATTATTTAATAATATCCATTTGGCAAAGATACGACGTATTTACATTAAAATTATCAAAGTCGAATAAGTTTATTATATTAATAAACAATGAACAATTTTTTCATTATCCTAAGTGTTATTAAGATAACAAAAAAACCCGGAATGTACGTAGAAAATAAAAAAAACAAAATGAAAAAACACAAATGACATGTGCAACACGCGATTATCAGTGCAACAATAATATTTATAATAATAATAATAATAACAATAAAAAATTCGGAAGCTCCCGATAATGAAAAAAATTATTATTATTATTATTTAATGATATAAAGATATTTTTTGGTTGGTCTGAGCACAAATTTGAATTGGAATAATCCATCATCAAATGATCATCATAAATGCAACAATAATTTGAATTAATTTTGCATAAATAAAAAGAAAAAATTATTAATTATTAATGTTATTTATAAAGTAATGAAAAATAATATTATTAATTCAAAATGTTGACATTTGAAATTTGTGTTCAGACCGATGTTACTCAACCAGGCATTTTACGATTAATCATTGCACCAAGATCATGAACAATATGTTTTTGTTCTGGATTAAATAATAATGTTCGTGCACTTAAAAATGATATATCTGGTAATTGTTTAAGAACACGTATTGTTTCTTGTTTAACTTGCATTTTTCTACCATATCTATCTATAACTGTGTTATCAGAATTAACTGGTGTACTATCATTTTTACAAGCTGATGATTTCGAATTGTTGTTGTGTAATTTTGATGATAAATCTTTTTTATTATTATCTAGATTTGAATTTTTTTGTGATTTTTCTTCATCAATTGTTGGCTGATTTAATTTTTGTGTTTTTAATACTTTTGGAGATGGTACCATGGGATCTTCTTGCTTTTTCCAAGAGACAGTACTTGGTCCTGGTAGAGGTTCAATGATTTTTGATAATTGTGATGATTTTGTTGTTTTTAATTTTATATTTTTAGAATTATTTGATTCATCTGTCGGTGTATCCTCTGGATCTACATTATAATCAAGTTAGTTAATTTTGGAAATTATTTAATTATAATTATATATTGTTGAAAAAAAAAATAAAAAAATATAACATGCATTAATAATTTTTAAATATAACAGAGATTTTATTTTTAATCTATTTTTTTTTTTTTGTGTTAATGTTAACTTACAGAAGTATATGGAGCTCCTGGTACAAGCGGCGTGATGATGATAGGATTCGGAATGTGCGGAACAATTGGGTTTTGTTAATAGTGGATCAAAAGGATATAAAAAATCAAGTGGTAAAAGTGCAGATAGACCACAATCTGATAAATCATAATGAATAATAGAAAAAAAAAAAAAAAAATGAAAATAATAATTTGTGATTATGTGCAAAACATGAGAATAAAATTAGATAAAATAATATTTTTTTTTTTAAAAAGCAAGGTTAAAGCAGGCCAACATAAACGGGTCAAAAATAAAAAAATCAATAAAACAAAATATCCCGTTAGAAATTGTTTAAATATCTTATATTATTTTGCAGTTAAATTTTTTTTTTTTTTCTTTTTTTTATTACAAATTAAAAATAAATGGAATAATTAAATTTTAAAAAAATGTACTTACTTGCATCTAGTGGGTTTGTTAATCCTGAACTATTCCAATCAAATTGAGCAGCTGGAACTTCCTGATAAATAATATTAAAATTACAATTAAAAATTGTGTAATTTAATTTAAAATTTATGAAAATTACCTCTATTGTATTTGCAGAATTAGTTGATTTTGAGGTACTTGATTGTATTGATGAGTGTGATTCATTAAAGGCCTTCATTGGTTCTAGAGGTGCATACCCCAAATTTGCAGCAAATCTTGGAATGTTAGGATTCCATCTTGGACCAAATAACTGTATCGAAAAATAATATTTATAACTTGATGATTGTAAATTATTTGTATTTTTGGTAGAAAGCAACTCACAATGTTTCGTGAATCAATACCAAGTGATCCAAGAAGTGCATTATTGCTGACACTGTTGGTCCACTGATACGATAAGGCATTTGTTTCTTCGACGTGTTTAAGTCCCTCCCAGACCTTATCAGTATCTACAATAAGAGGTTTAAGGTCGATATTTTCAAGCTTTGGAACACTTGGAAACATGTTAGCTATAATGTCCTCAATTTTATTGACAACCTTTAACAAAAAATAATAAAACAATAAATAATTATAACAACAACAATAAAACAAATAATAAATTACTAAATTTACACAATTAAATTACCAAAGCAATTAAAATTTTCTAACAAAGCAATAACTTACATTTTCATTATCTATCCTAGTTATAGATTTTTTTAAATCAAAGCTATTATTAACAGTTTTAACAACTGGTGTTGTGTATGAACTAAAATCTTCAAAATCACCAAAATCATCATCATCATCATTATCGTTATTTGGATTATCAATATTTGAGGTAGCTAATTGTTGAGTATCTGGCTTCCATTCATCACCACTAATACCAACAGGTTCACTTGAAAAATCAGCAAAATCACCAAAATCATCATCATCATCATTAGCATTTATATTCCAATCAACAAAATCATCATCTTTTTTAACATCAGCCACTGATGATTTATCAAACACAGATGTATTTGACATTATTAAATCATCTTTAGATATTTTAAAATCATCAATTGATGGTATATCATTAAAATCATCAATAACATTACTCGTATTATTAAATATTGTTTCAACATTTTCATTATCAATAACACTTTCACCATCACCATCTTCTCTTGTCATTAAATTATTAAAATTATCATTAATATTTTCAGTAAAATCACAAAAATCATCATTTTCATGATCAATTTTTTTACTATCATTATAATCAAATACAAAATTATCTGTAATATTATTATTTATTGAATTTATTGTTGTATCATTGATATCATTATCATTTTCATTATCAGATATTGTAAAACTTTTAACAGCATTATTCATTTCTTGATTAATAAGAAAATTTTTAAAATCATCATTTGTATTTTCAAATAAACCTTTTTTATTATCATCAACAACATTATCTTGATGATGATTATTATTATCATTTAATTGATAATTTTTAATGGCATTATCATTAATGGCTGATGGACTATCACACTCAATTGAATTATTAAAATTTTTAAAATCATAAAAATCATTATCTATATTATTACTATGTATATTATCATTGACAATAGATTTTTTATCATCAATAACAAAATCAATTTTTGTATCATGATTATTATTTAATTCAATATTTAATGATGTATCATTATTATCATGATAATTGTTTGAACTACTCTCAGCTATGCTACTTTTATTACTACAAACTAAATTTAAATCATCATCATCATCATCTAGACTATTTGCATTAATAATATTATCATTATTATGATTTTTTATAATCATATTTAATGGATTATCATTGTTATCTTGTTTATTGATAAATGTATTATTTGTAACAACATCTAGATTATTAAAATCACTAGTTAAAATTGATATTTTTTCGTCATTTATATTATTTTTATTTAAACTAGCACTATTAGTTCTATTATCAAGCATTATACTCTTCACTTTGTCATTTGTTTTTTCAACAGTTATTATTGTATTATCATCATCTTCGTCTTCATTATTGTATATTTTATTTTGATCAAATGCATTTTCAATAATATTATTTTTTGATGGTGTATAAACACTTGTTCCATTTACCCTTGGTGATGCTGTTACTGATGCAAGTGGTGTTTGTACTGGTGATACATTTTTTTGTGGTGATTCTGATGTTGTTGATGAATCTTAATAAAAGGAATTTTTATTATTATTTTATTTGGGTAACTAAAATAAATGTTAGATTTTATTTTACCATCTAGACCTCCTGTTGCAAAATCACCAAACTCATCATCATCAGATTCACGATAATTGTCCAGTGGTGGTGGTGTTGAACTCACCAATGGTGGAAATGCCATTTTAATATTTTTTACCTGTAATTATAATTTTAATTAGTTTATTTATAAAAAATTTTATTTTTTTATTATTTATCTCCGGAAGACTTTCTAATCATTGTGGCCTTCATGTACTCAAGGTTTTAGATATAATAAAATATTATTTTGTAATAATACAGATATTTTTCTATCAACAAAAATATTACAACAATTTGTCAAAAAGTAGTAACAATAAAAAATTCCAACAAATATGCGTTTTGTTTTTTTACAAAAATAATTAATGAATATACAATGCTATGAGTCATCAAGGTAATGGAAAAAAAAAAAAAACATCAAACATGAAATACATAAAATTTCGATTGAAGAAATAATGGAAAATTTTTTAACGCTAATTATTTCTAAGAAAAAAGTTTAGAAAAAAAAAACAACAGAAAGAATGTGGCTCAATGTGTCACATACAACTTTCATTTTATAATTTAAACAAAAAAAAAAATATATAGGCTAACAACAATAACAATTTGATTACGTCATAATATTTGATTATAATTGTAAAAAAATATTATAAATTTGATGAGAATATTCAAGTGGACAGGAATAAAAGTAACACAAAGTAAAAAAGTAAATTTATACCAACCTAAATGATATTTGTAGCAACTGCACCTTATTGTCGTATATTTTTTTTTTATTTTAATAATGTTATCTGAACACACGTATCACCTGACAAAATTACATGTCAATTTTTTTTTTTTTTTATCACTAGGTTTTTATAATAAATTATCACTACATGTAACCATATTTATCATTCGGCTGATAATTGTTGCTCAAATCATTTAAACAGGAAAGAATAAATAAAAAAAAAAAAAAAAAAGGTAGTTTCACCATTTGGAATCAACACCCACGTAAATATAATATAGCTTTATGTATTTAACAATGACAAACCAGACGAGTTAAATAAAAAAAACAACAAACTTTGCTTAATTAAAAATACTGAATAAATTTTAATAAAATAAATAATTATTGTTTTTTATTTGGATTTTAATTATTTAAAGAATATCAGATTGTGACCTGTCATCTGCAAATACACACACGATCACCTGTTCTGTTTTTTTTTTTTTTATACCTATTATTTTTTTTTTTTACTCCATGACACTTCATGATAGTAATAATAATAATTAAAAGTTTGTATTGACAGTTGATGAAACAGTTTTATTTTAAATAAACGCGGCAATATTATTTTAGTGATGGAAGCTCTTTTTTCAATTAATTTATAATAAAAGTTTATTTTTACTTGAAATATTATTGGAAACTTTTCTTAGAGTTTCTGTATCCAAAAAATGTCAAAGAATTTTCATTTTTTTATCCAAAAAAAGAGAAATTTCTTTGGATTTCGTCGGAGAAATTAATTTGGATTTCGTCGGAGAAATTGCTTTGGATTTCGTCAAAGAAATTTCGAAAAAAATCGGTGAAATATTAGAAATATAAACAAATTAAGTAAATTAAATACAAACAATTGAATTGATTTGATTAATTACAAAAGGACAATATGAATTTATATTTTTTTAATCAATTTCATACAAAATTACGCCTTGGGCAATAATAATTGTACGAAAACATTCAAAAAAAAATAATAATATTGACGATAAATATTATCATTCAAATATCAATTAATAATGATCAATTAATAGTTATGAAAATCGCCACTAGCACTATGAGAGAGAAAGAGAGAAATAATAATTATAATAATAAATTAATAACAACAATAAAGTAATCCTTTTTTACCGACTGAGTTGGTCAATGGATAGTCGCATAATGATGATGTCAAAATATCGTGTTCATAAAATTATAATAATAAATTAATTAAACACACACATTGATACAATAATATCATTAAATTTTAATAAACATTCATTAGTAAGGAAATAGGAAATTTAAATACCAATAGGTTTATATAATTTTTTTACATGATTTTTTAAAAAAATCAGGTATACAGGTTGTGAATTGTGAGTTATTGTGATTGTGTGTGTAATATATTTTTTTTTTATTTAGTAAATAAACTTGTGTCAAAATAATGTGTGTGCGTGAGAAAGAAAGAGGAAAAGAGTGAAAAGAGTTAAGTTATTTTCCTCTCAACGTGTCTTTTATAATTTTTTTTTTTAATCAACTTTTTCTCTCTTTTTATTACCTGTGGTGTTTTTTTTTTTTTTTTGATTCATCAGTGAGGAGGCTGCCACGACCACTCAATTTTTTTAAAAATAAAAAACACCTATATATAAAATATTTATACATATATATTGAATTTTACATATTTAAACTTTCACCTGTATTAGTGTAGAAAATTTAATTTATCATGAAACCTGTTGTGATGATATTTCAACTGATTTTTTAACGATAATAAAAAAATAGAGAGACAAGTTTTGCACCTGACCTGTGTTTAATATAAAAAATTAAAAAAGTTGAAAAAGAAACATGTACATTCAGGACATTTAAAAGGATACAATATAAATTTTTTTTTTTATAATTTTAATCCAGCTAATTAATAATAATCCACATTAATTCAATTCAGTAAGTAAATTTTCATTATTTTTCTTTGTTTTTAAATTAAACCCAAAATCTTTAATTGCTAGTCATTTAAAAATAGAATAACAATAAACACCTCGATTTTTTTAAAATTAAACTGCTAAATTAAACTAAATTAATTAACATTGTTATTTTAATTGTTAAAAAAAATATTAACAGTTTTTAAAAATTATAAAATTAAATAATATATTGATTTTAAAATAAATTTTTCGATAATTTATTTTTTTTCCATTAACAATTCTACCTTGACCAAATTATCAATACGTCAGTCATTTTAAATACACATAATAATTATTTATTTACCATAAAAATAATTATACGTAATTTTTAAAAATCTCATCATCATTATTATTATTAAATTTATTATTATTATAAATGAATCATAACCGGAACTACTCACCTGTTAATGAAGATTGCAAAATGTATATTTTATATAAATGATTCATCAACAAGTATTATTTGTCCTTGATAGAAATGGTAGCTGCTGGAGCAAATGCCCTGATGGCTAATAATGAATCAGCCACAAATAAAGTTACTGATAATTCAATAATTTCCACAAACAATAATCATCATCATACTCAACAGATGACTAGTGATAGTACCCACAAAAAAACAACAACAAGATCATTAGAATCATCAAGTAAGTCAACACATCTTTTATTTTTTCTTTCACATTTTTTTTTTATCAAAAAGAATGTTGATTTTTTTTTCATTTTCTCTTTGTTCTTATCTCGTTTTATTTTTTATTTTAATTCAGGAAAAAAGGAAAGTCCATCGACCTCAACAAACAGGACCACTTCAATTCGTGAAACAAAAACTTCAAGACTACGAGCTGCTTCTATTATCTCCCCTGTTGGCAAGTATTTTTTTTTTTACATTTAATATTTATCTAGTAACACATGTGGTTGTGTTTCTTTTTTTTTTTATTTCTTTTCATTGTGATAAGCTGTCTGACGTGGTTAATGAATTTTTTTATCATTATTAATATAGATGGATCTAAAAAAGCATCCGGGCTTAGTGATAATATTTCTTCCTGGAATTCACCACAGTCGAGTGTAAGTACTATCACTAAATAATAATAACAATAAGTTGACGAGTTCATAAAACAAAGTAAAATTATATACCTTTTTTTTGTTTGTTTATTATTATTGTTTGTGATAATGTTTGTATATATTAATGGTTTTTTTTTTAGCTTGATAATGTTATCGTTTATTGTTATTATTGTTATAATTATTTTACAGAAAAGTACAGTTTCTTATGCTAGTGGAATATCGTCAAGTTTATTACGTGAAAAAGAAGGATCAAAACGAGTTTTAAATAGATCAATTGAAACACAAGATAAAATATTAGAAACTAGTAATAATTGTAAGTAAAATTATCATTTATTTTTGTTGATTTTAATTAAAATTAATTATTATTATTTATAATTTTAGTTGATAAAGGTTTAAGACGTTCAAAACGTTTATCAGTTAAACAAAATAATTCATTATTATATAATAATCAGTCACCTTTGATGACACATAAACAATATGAAGCCAAAGAAATATCTACACGACAAAAAATGAATCAACACAATGAAGTATTGTCACGGCCATCTTCAACAATTACATCAACATCACAAATACCAAAACGTACAACAACATCAACAACAACAACAACACGTTCTGGGTAAGTTTTAAATATACATTTAATTATTTTTAATTATCATAGTAACTAACTTGAGCTTTTTAAAAAAACATTAATAAACCAGATCAAAGTGCACTTTAAAATAGAATAAGTATTTTAAAAAAAGAATAATTTTTATTCTTTAATATACTTCAAAGCACATCAACATTAAAATTATTATTTTTTATTATTTTTTTAAAATGTTTGTAGCAATCATGATAGTACCGAGGTAATACAACGAGTTGATGCATTGACAGCATTGACAAAAGCAACAATTGAACGTGTAGAAAGGCTGACATCTCCACCATCATCATCATCATTATTATTAACTTCATCATTATCATCAAACGATCCAAGCATAACAAGCAATAATTGCACAAAAAAATTACAAAAATCATCAATAACAAGCACAAATACTAATAAAAATAATGGTGATATTAAAAATACAAAAATTTTAAATCGTAATCAACCATTAATATCAATATTAAAACATAAAACAATTGATATTTATGATGATGATAATAATGGGGATGTTGTTGATGAAGATGATCATGATGATGATGATAATTATCAACAAAAAATTAATAAAACAAGCTTTAATATTAGTCCAATTAAAAAACTTGGTATATTAAAAAAACGTAGTAGTCTTGATGAAAATGAAATATTACGTAGATCAAAATGTCGTTCATCTGATTTTGTGACATTTGAAGATATTAATAGTACAATTGACAAACGTCCAATATTAAAAATTGAAAGAAGATCATCACTGGATGAATTATCAAATAAAAAATTAACAAAATGTACAGATTATCCAGCATCAATATTAAAAAGAAAATGGTCAAAATCACGTGAAGATAATAAAGATGATGTATGCTCACCAGAACTTCAAAGTATACTTAAAAAATATCAAAATGATGGAACAACAATAACATCATCAACATCACTATCTACAACAACATCATCAGCATCATCATCATCAACAACAACATCAACAATTTCAACAACAACATCAATAACAAATGATAACAATAATACAGCTAAAATAATTGGTGTAACATGGACAGATAATAATGATACAAATCAAGAAGTACGACCAATATTAAAAAAAAAATTAAGCCGTGAAGAATCATCATCATCTGATCCACCATCACTTGAACCACGTCCAATATTAAAAAAAAAATCAAGCACTGAATCAGATGAACATGATGATAAACCAAAAAAAACAATATTAAAAACATCAAGAAGAAGTTCTGAGGAAACAAATAATAATGATTTTGAAATAATATCTAAAAATATATCTGTTTTAAAAAATAATATATTACAAAGACGTACAAATAGTTTACCAGAATGTGATACACAATTAATAACAGTTAAACCAATATTAAAAAATTCAATTAATTATAATACAACAATACGTTCATCAAGAATTGATTTAATAACATCTAAAAATAATAATTTATTAAGAAAACGTGCTAGATCTGTTGGACAAGATGTATACAATGATAATAATACAAATGATCAAGATGATGTTATTAAATTTACATCAGTTAAATCAGATTTATTAGATGAAAAATATTTTAGTCATAATGCATCATCATCATCATCATCTTCATTATTATTATCACCACCACCGTCACCACCATCAATCACGCCTATTGTATCATTCAAATTGTCCAGTAGGTATGTGTCTCATTGAGCTTATTTATTTTTTTACTCTTTTTTTTTTTTTTTTCGCATATTTAATATGGCTTTATGTTACTTTGTTCTACATTTATTTCATTTTATTTTATATATTTTTCTTTATGCTCTTTTAATAAATTAATTTTTTATTTAATCATTATTATTATTATTTTATTATTTGGTTTTTTTTTCCTTTATTTTATTTTACAGAGATGAAAGTATTGTTTCTATCAATCCAAATAATAATACCGGAGAAATGAATTGTAAGGAAATTGATTTTAAAAAAAAATTAGATGAATATAGTGAAAAACTTGGTCGTTTAAAAAATACATCAAGACGTCATAAAAATAGAGAAAATATAAATTTATCATCATCTGATCATGATGCTGATGTTAAAATAAATAGTAATGACATTGAATTTATTGATGAAAAAATAAAAAATAATATTATTGATGAAGAAATAAATGATATTTATAAAAATAAAAAAATAGATGAAATAGATTTGTATGAAAATCAAGATGATAGAAATAATATTCTGGATACAATGATAATGAAAAAATCAGTCAATGTCAGCTCAATCAAGGACAATAATCATGATAAATGTTTTAATGAAAATAAAAAATTAACAATTAATTTTGATGTCAAGGAATCATTAAATTGTGATAAATATAATAAAAATAAATGTGAATATGGACATAATAATATTGTTGAAGTATCCAAATTGAGTTTAAATGAACAAATTGAAAAAGTTTTTGATGAAAAAATTCATATTGATACATTTATCAAGGCTGATGAGTCGGTTAATCGAGCACAGAGAAGACCTTTCAGTCGCTTTAGGACACAGCCAGTTACGTCGGAGGAGGTCGACCTCGCTGCAAAATACATTCCAAATAATATTACAGATTCTAAACATTCACCATCAGATAAACATGGTAAATATTCTCTAAAAATTACTATTAAAAAATTTAATACATAAACAAAATTATTATTTATAAAAAAACTAAACGAATGAAATTTATTTAAAATTATTTTTCTTGCTAATAAATTTAAAAATAGATTTTTTATAAATAATGATTATTAAATTAATAATAATTTTATCAATATTAATAATTTTAATATAAATTTAATTTATTTAATTCAACAGTTAATGAAAAACCTCAACAAAAACCAAAAAGTATTTTAAAATCATCAAGTTCAAGTATACTTAGTGCAAAATTAAATTCATCAACAGATTCATCAGATGATGGATCATCAATATCACCAGTTGTACTACGTCGTGTGAAACATAAAAATGATAATATTGATGTGCCTTTTGATGAATTAACAAAGTGTAGTGTTGATTTTAAAAAATTATTAAAAACACGTTCTGTGTCAGTTGATGAAAGTGATAATTGTCATGTTGATATTAATAATTATTTAAGTAATGATATTAAAAAAAAACAAAGACCAATATCAGCAACAATGCAAAGTCTCAATTTACCAAGTGTTAGTATTCGTGATCGTTTGGCTGCACTTCAACGAAGTGGATCAACTGACTGGAAAAGACGTGTTACATCTGAACCAATAAATGCCTCATTTATCATTGAAAAACAAAATTTTGATAATGTAAGTAAATTTCATACATTTGTATATATTTTTTCTAAATTGATTGATTATTATTATTACTACTACTACTACTACTAAATAAATGATATAGACAATATTAATCGTACAAAATGATAAGGAATATTGTTATCAGTTTAAACGTAATATATATCTATAAATTAATCTTGTTTTTTATGTACAGGCAACAGAAAAGACAAGTTATTTTCAAAAAGAAAAAGACGAAATTGTTATGAAACAAGGAAGACTTGCTGATCGTCTTGAAAAATTAGAATCAGCAACTGAAGGATGGCGTAAACGTGTTACAACAGCTGATGCTGTACAATTTTCAGTTGCTGGTAAAATGAGAGTTGATCAAATTGATAAAAATATATATGATAAAGCAATATTTGATATGGGTAATTGTGTATCTGAGCGTAAAAAAAAACTTCCAAAGACAAAGGAAATTAATAAAAAAGGTAGGTCAATAGAAATATATTTAACAATTAATTAAATAACGAAATAATAAAACATTTTTTTTATTATTCAATTAAAGATAATGAAAATAATAATGAAGATGATTTTTTAAATGTCCAAGATGATGAAAAAAAACTCGTTGAAAATTCTATTACTAGTAAAAAAGAAAACGGTAAATAATTTTTTGTTTCATTAAGATTTTTCGATTTTGTATAATTATCGTAATTTGTTTTGATAATAATTTTTTTTTATTTGATGATTAATAATAGGTGATGTAATAAAAAATGAAGAATCAATTCATCATGTTCCGCGAGCTGATGATGAAACATTTACCTCATTTTTTGATAGCATATCAGTGGATAAATGTCGAGAGGAAAGTTTAGATCTAACTGAGGATGATTTCAATCAGATAACATCATTTTGCGAGAGGTAATAATAATGTTTGTATATAGAATTTATTATTAAAAACTAAAATTAATTATTAAAAATCTAGACTTGGATCAAGACGAACAGTTCAAGTTCAACGTCGTCGTGTATCAACAAAAAATCCACTACGTACACTTGCAGCACGTACTGATATAAAAGAAGAATACACAGAAATAAAAATGGGTGTTGCTGATAGAATGATAAAATTAAATAACATTGAAAAATTGGGTAAAAATTCAACACTCGCTGTTGAAGCACTAGCTGGTCTAGCATCAACTGAAAATTTTAGTGCAATAACATTAAAAGATATTGAAAAAACAAATAGCATAATAACTAAAAAATATGATAATAAAATAATTCCATTAAATAATGATATTATGTTGATAATAATAAAAGGACGTCGTCATGTACAAGTACGTTTAATTGAGCCAATAGCATCAAATATAAATTCCGGTGATAATTATATATTATTTACTAAAAATGAAATATTTAATTACATTGGTAAATATTGTAATGTCATTGAAAAATCACGTGGTGCTGAAATTGCATTGAGAATAATGAAAAATAAAGATTTTGGCTGTTGTGCAAATAAAATATTAACAATATATGAAGAAGATAGTATTAAAAATCCCAACAACACAATGATAGCTAAAAAATTTTGGAAATATTTAGGTATTGATAATGATAGAGTACCAGATATTGTGGATGCTGGTCATCCAGATGAGGATGAATTTTATGAATCATCACTTATTGATACAAATGCTGTATATGAATTATCAAATGATAAGCTAATTCCAATTGATAAATATTGGGGTATGTTGCCAAAGATTAAAATGCTTGATCCAAGTAAATCAATATTATTTGATTTTGGTAGTGAAATGTACATATGGAATGGTAAATGTGTATCAATTGAAAAACGTAAATTATCAATAATACTTGCTGAACAATTATGGATGGAAGGTTTCGATTATACTGATTGTACTGTATCACCAATAAATGTTGCATCAATTATTGGTAATCGTCAATTAAATACATCAAGTAATAATAATATTAAAAAATCAAATAAACGACCAAATTGGTGTTTACTTGTTAAACTAACACAACACATGGAAACAATATTATTTCGTGAAAAATTTTTAGATTGGCCAAATACAAATGATATTATTAATATTAGAAAAATTAATAATAATATTAATACAGATAATATTGATAGTAATAATAAAATTATTATTGAAAAAATTGATGTTAATAATTTATCGGAAAATACAAAGCCAGATGTTGATTTGATTATTGAAGGTTGTCATTTGGGTAGAGGTACTGGATGGTTTGATGAAGAATTTAAACGTCAATATATTGTATCAACAAGTGACATAACTATTTGGCATATTGAAGAAAATTCATATACACTTTTAAATGATAAAAATTCATTTGGACAATTTTTTAGTGGTGATAGTTATATTGTACGTTGGATGTATACAATTATTGTAACTGGTAGAGGTTTAAGTGGTAAACCATCAAAACATGCTGTTGAAGGACGTGATAGATGTGCATATTTTATTTGGCAAGGTAAAATGTCATCATTAAATAAACAAGGTACTGCTGCATTATTAACAATTGAACTTGATAAAGAAGAAGGTCCACAAATACGTATATCAGAAGGTTTTGAACCAGCTGCATTTTTAAATTTATTTAATGGTAAAATGATTATACATATGGGAAAAAAAAAAGATATAAATAATTTTAAAAAAAATACAAAAACAATAAGAGCATATATTTGTCGTGGTACTGAAATAAATGAAACATTTTTAATTGAAGTATCATGTAGTACAAAACAATTACGTAGTCGTGCATCATTAATATTTATTGATAAAAAAAATATGTTAATTTATGTTTGGCATGGTAAACATTCACTTTTACATATTCAAAAAAATGCTATTTATGCAGCACAACAATTGAAAGAATTTAAACCAATTGAAGCTGGTTTTAATTATAATGATAATTATGAAATACGTGAAATTAATGAGGGTAATGAACCAGATGATTTATTTGAAGATAGTATGAATAATAAAAAAATCAATGGTACACTTACTAAAACAACAAAAATATCATTAAATTATACACCAAGATTATTTCATTTTTCAAGTAATTCTGGTGAATTTATAGCAACAGAATTATTTTGTCTTTTTCGTAGTAATGATACAACACCTTTTCCATTTTTACAAGAAGAGCTATATCAAGTTAATCAACCTGGTGAGTAATTTTTTATTATTAAATTTTAGAAAAAAAAAAAAAAAACAAGAAAAACTTGTAAACTATTTATTTGTTTTGTTTTTAGCTTTATTTTTGTTTGACAACAAAGACGAGTTATGGTTGTGGCAAGGCTGGTGGCCAGACACTGGATCTGATGATCAAACAGGAAGTGGAGCAATAAGATGGCAAGCTGAAAGAAGAGAAGCAATGAATGTTGCTATTCAATATTGGAAAAAACAACATTCAGATGCTAAAAAATGTGCAGTTTATTTAGTCTGGGCTGGCCTTGAGCCACTTGAATTTATAAATTTATTTCCAACTTGGACATATCGTGATGAAATTGCTGAACTAAATATACAAGTTTGTTTATTTTTTTTTTCTGGTATATCTTTAAACATGTATAAAATATAAATCATAATATATTTAATTTTAAATTATTTAGGATGGTCGTGCACCTGGCCAAATATTATCTGTTGAAAGCGAGCTGGCTCGTTTAACACAAAGTACTTATCCCCCTGCTCAATTATTACAACGACCTCTTCCAGAAGGTGTCGATCCAACTTCTCTAGAATTATATTTATCACCTCAACATTTTCAGGTAATTTTAAAAAAAACTTGTCATTCAATTTTTCTTTGATTAATAATTGTTTTTTGTTTTCTATTTCAGGAACTGCTAGGAATGAAAATTAGTGAATTTAAAAAACTTCCATCATGGAAACAAATTGACATTAAGAAAAAAATTGGCCTTTTCTGATGAATATTTTAAAAAATATGTAGAAAATTTTAAAATAATTAAATATTTAATATATAGACCAAAAAAAATAATCAATATAATATTTTTTTTTTTTTTTTAAACTTATTGGTCATTTTAATAATAATAATGATTTTTATATATTTTAAAAATAATTTATGATTAATTTGTGTGTATATGTATTTAATATAATCTAAAAAAATTATTAAATATTATATGGAGGATAAAATTTTTCATCAAACAATAGATAAATACAAAAAAAAAAAAATTGATTTATCTATAAAAAAAAAAAAAACAAGATATATTTTTAATACATAACAAAAAAAAATAAAATCATAAATTTGCTTGTGAATATTTCTCATTTATATTTGTACGTATTTTATATTTATCAATAATACATGTGTTTTAAATTGTTAATTTGTAATATTTAAATTTATTAACTTCCTTGACATTCACACAATAATATTCTTTTTAAAAGAAAATTAATTATAATTATTATTTATGATTTTTTATTAGTGCCCTGGTAAAAATATTTCTCTGAATTTTTCCGAATTTTTCCGTGATTACGGAAAAAATTTTGGTACTTTTTTCCACTTATTTCTTCATATGGGTCTATTTGGGAGAAATTCGGAGTAATCTCAGAGAAATTCAAGAGAAATCGCGGAGAAATATTTTCACCAGGGTGAATTTGCCAATTTGGCATTTTACAATTCAATAAAATTAATTTTTTATGTGTACAATTGATTTTATTGATTATAGAACAAATGATAAATTAATTTTTTCATATGAATTTAAAAGAAAACAAATTTATTAATATATTCAAAGCAAAGTGCAGAGTGAAGCTACATGAAAAAAAAAAATATCAACTCAATATTCAACGTATTTGTTCTTTTTTTTTTTTGTACAATTGACATCATTTGTTGATCGACAAATATACATGGTTATTTAGAACTAAAATTTACATCAATTTCAAATTAACTGAATATTTATCTAGCCAATTAAAATGTATAATTGATTTGTTTTAGTAAAAAAAGCAAAGAAAAAATGCTTTAAAAAATCAATTTGATCAAAATAAACTAATTAAAAATTTAATAAATTGTTTTTAATCTTTAAAGATAGTT
Organism: Aphidius gifuensis; assembly: GCF_014905175.1. Classification (NCBI taxonomy): domain Eukaryota; kingdom Metazoa; phylum Arthropoda; class Insecta; order Hymenoptera; family Braconidae; genus Aphidius; species Aphidius gifuensis. The sequence goes on along the minus strand of NC_057791.1, from coordinate 22,658,757 downwards.
AACAAATTGATGATCAATCACGTTTGCAATTTTATTGCATTTTTATCATTTTTAAATACTACCTAATGATGAAATTTTTAAATGTCAAATTTTTAATTTTGCATTGTAAATTAGCTAGACGCTAGAAACTTATTTTACATAAATTATGTAACATAGAAAAAAAAAAAACAAAAAAAAATAAACATTCAGCAGTCAGAATTATTCATTTATCCATCAATAAGTCTAATATTTAAATAATATTATTTTTTTCAATCGCCTGAATTCGTGTGTGGGTGTTTATAACTTTTCATTTTTTATTTTCTCGATTCAGTTATCTCATAATTAACCACACAATTTCTTCATCATTTTTAAAGATGGAAAATAATTTATATACTCTGTACTTACGTTTTTTAATATTAATTATATTATTATTATTATTCCTTTTTTTTTTACTGAATTTTTTCATCCAGGTAAACGCGGATGGCATCCTGGCACTCGGTTGAACACCAGTGTTGTATCAAAAGATAACATTCAGACTCCAATGCTGCATCCAATTTAGTGCGAAAACTGTGACGAAGAAGTGCCTTTGTTGCCTCCATAGACTGTAAAAAAATTTAAAAATACCAGATATATAAAAAATTTAAATGAATAAATTAAATTTCTCAATTATATTTAAATTTAATAATCATAAATTATTGTGGGCGTATGTGTGGGATTTTATTGCAACGCAAATCGATGATATTTAAAATTTTTTAAAAAAACTTTAGTTATTTGTTGATTGAACAAACAAATACATGAAATATTATTTGATAAATATTTATGATAAAACAAGCATAAATATGATTTTTAAATTAACAATATTATTGTTAATGAATTATTATATTTGTGATGCAAAATATACCAGGATAAGTAGTAAACCATCAGATATTGTATTTCAATATCGTGATGGTGTAAGTTTATAAAAATTTATTTTTTTAAATAATACAACAATAATACTAATAGAAATATTAAAAGTATAACTTTTTTATTTTTATTTTAGGCACCAGGAGAAAAATCACTTGATGAGTGTAAAAAAAATGAAGCATGTAGTGTTATTTATAAAAGATTTTGGATGCCAAATTTATCACAAAGACTTTGTCGTTGTTATGATGGTATTGAGTGTCCTTGGTCAACAAAAAATGATAATCAATCAATGTCACTCAATAATAGATCACTTTTAAAGGTAAATTTATATTTTTTATGCTAAAATAATACCTAATAATAATTATTAATTTTATTTGACAGTTTTGTGAGCCAATAAATCATAAAAAAACATGTAAATCTCATCAAATAGCAGCAATAGTTAATGGTATAATTGATGATGAGCAAACTAATATAATTGTTGAAAGTGTTAAAATTGATTGTTCATGTCCAAAGAGTCATTATTGGAAAATATCTGAATACAGTTATATTGATAATAAGCTTTATCAAGTATTTAAATGTGCAAAGGTAAAATTATTTTTTATTATTATGTTGATTAATTGTATTAATTAATAGAAAATATAAATTGTAAAATTTGTTTACAGCAAAGAAAATGTTTGAGCTATGAATTTTGTGGTTTTGTTAGAGCTGATTTTTATTCAATTTATTATCGTTGTTTATGTCCAGCTGGGAATATTTGTATAACAAAATATGAAAAATCAGAAAATATACAAGAATTAATGTACTTGGGAGAGGGTTACGAGGCATTTTGTGAACCTTGGAATTCAACAAGTATATTTGATTAGCAGAAATGAATGAATAAGCTTAAAATGTCTTACTTGGGCTGATTGATCACTCATTACTCGTAAAGAAGGCAACAATTCAACGTGAAACCTATCTGGCCAAAGTACCCTTGAAACAAGTCCAGCTCTTAGTGCTTCATTTGCTGTTAGTGTTCTTCCACCCAATAAAAGTTCACTTGTCTGTAAACAATAATAAAATTAAATTATCAATCTATAGAAATAATTGATTCTTCATTTCTTGAATTTTCTGATCCAATAACAAGTATTACTTAGTGTAAACAATAATAAAATTAAATTATTTGAGAGATTTTTCCCACCAGGGAAGTAATGATTTTAATTGATGGATAATTTGTAAACGTACCACAGCATTTCCAAGAAAATGTGACAATGTAAAAACAGCAGCACCTTCAGCAATTTGTCCTAATTTACCATAGGGTGTACTGAACGATGCTTTATCACTTGCAATAACAAGATCAAATAATGGCAACATTGTTACACCAAGACCAGCTGCTGTACCTTGCACACCAGCAACAATTGGTTTATTAAATGTTGCAAGACTTTTGATAAATTCTTTAACACCTTTTGCAAGTTCTTGTGCATGTGTACGTCTTGTATCTTTATCATCATGTAACAATGTTGATAATTCTAGTCCTTCACAAAAACTTGAGCCAGTTGATGTTAACAATACAACTCTACAATCATCATCTTTTTTTAATATTGTTAATACATCTTTGAATTCTTCCATCATTTGTAATGTTATGCCATTTCTTATTTTTGAATTTGTTGATGGTGTCATTATTAATTGCACAAGATTACCATGTTTTTTAACATTTATTTCTTTGTTACTAAATTGTATTTTATCATTTGATGAACGTGTTTTTTTATCATCATTTGTTGTTGAATTACGTAGCTTTGATTTTCGATTTGAACGTTCAGTTGCCAGTGCTGTTACAGCTTCAGCTAAACATACTGATAATTCATCTGATTCACCATCAGCTGTTTCGTTTTTAACACCTTTGTTTTCTTTTTTTTCAGGCTCATTATCTTTATCTTTAACATCATCATCATCATCATCTTCTTCTTCTTCTTCTTCATCATTATCATCGTCTTCTTCTTCATCTTCTTTCTCTTCTTTTATAAATGATACTTTACTTTTTTGATTTTTTTTACCTTTAATATTTTTAGTAGCAACATTACCATTTGATTTATTATTATTATTTGATGTCGATTTATCAGCAACTTCATCAGTTTGATTAATAGAACCAGCTCTTGTTTTTTTATTTGCATCAATTTTTTTAATGGTAACAGATACTGGCACTGGTTGTTTTTTTGCTTTTTTAGCATCAGCAATTTTTTTTTTATTATCTTGTGATATTCTTCTTTTGTTGGCTCTGATATTATTACCATCATCATGATTATCATGTGTTAATGAATCTCGTGTACGTGTACCATCAAAACTAACACGTGGACTACCAGATGTTGATGAAAATGAACTTGATGAATGTCTTCTAACAATAACAGATGCATCAGCAGCATTACGTATTTTAGCTGGATAAATAAATTCAGTTGGTGATTTTGGTGATTTAATATTATCTTGTTTTTTATCAACAGTTAATTTTTCTGGTGTTAGTAATTGTTGTTGATTATTTTCTTGATCATAATTAATTGATACACAGCGTTTTGCACGTGGTGATATTTTTGTTGGACTTGTACTTGATGTACGTAAACGTAATACAGCATTTTTAACTAATTTTGTACGTATTTTTAATTCACGTTGTACTTTAACCATATCCATAACTTTAACTTGTGATTTTGTAACTGGTACAAGACGTCTTGTTCTTGGTTGATCAACATCATAAAGTAGATTAACAACACCTTCATCTTGTAATAATCTATCAATTTCATTGTTACTTTTTTTTTTTGGTTTTGGTGTATCTGTTGGTGCTGGCATTGTTGTTTTTTTAGTTGGTGTTTTAACTGGTAATTTTTTATTTGTTTTTTTTATTGATACTGGTGCTGGTGGTGGTGGTGGTGGCGGTGGTGAAGGTGGTGTTATTATTGTTGTTACTGTTGTTGTTGTTGTTGTTGGCGTTGTTGTTTTTGGTAATTTTTTTGTTATAATTTTTTTATTATTTAATGATAAATCATCTTTTTGTTTTTTTGCTGTTGTTGGTGTTGATGATTTTTCAATATTATCAACAACTTCTTCAACTTCAGATAATGATGATTTACGTTCATTAATACTTTCTGTATTTGAATCACTATCTTGATTGTCAATTGATGATAAATTATTCACATTATTTGCATTAATATTATCATTTTTTTTGATATTTTTTTTTAATATTAATGGACGTGTTTTAGTAAGTTTTTGACGTTTTGCTGATATTTCATGTTCACGTGCTTTTTCAGTTGGTTTTCTTTTACGTCCAGATCGTGTTTCTTCACTTTTAATATCACTATTATTATCAATTAATTCTTTTTCATTTGATGTTAAATCAATTGTTGATATTTTTTTTAAATTTTTATTATCTGCCTCGGTTCTAAGTGCTGATATTAGTTTTAATTCTTCAGATAATTTTGTTTGAAATAAACGTTTTTTTGGAGTTATCGGAGATGATGATGATGATGGTGATTGTTTTTGTGGACTATCAAGTCCTAATAATTGTTTCATTGCAATTTCACGTTCACTTATTGGTGTTGTTGATGTTTTTTTAGTTTGATTATCATTAGTTGGCTTTAAATCAGACCAATCTGGATCAACATCACCCTCAAGAATAGCCAATAAATCACTATTATCATCACTTTCTTTTTTTTTAATATTATCTTTAATTTTAATTTTTTTATCTGGATTTTCAATAGGTATCAATGCTGGGATTGTTACTGGTGATTTATTATCATCTTTATTTTTTTTAATTATCAAATCATCTTTTTTATTTATTTTATCTTTTGTTATAATTTGTGATGAATTTGATGGTTTATTGTCAATTATTTGAGTTATTTTAATTGATGGTTTTGTTGGTATGATGTCTTTTTTATTTTTTTGTTTTTCACAATCAATTTTATTTATTTTTAATAATGATGTTTGAATTTTTTTTGTTACTGGCAATTTGACATCATCGTCTTTTTGTTTTGAACCATCTAGAAGACTCAATTGATGCTCAACATCATCATCATGTGATTTTGATAATTCTTGAGGAGAATTAATTTCTTCTTCATTATTTTCATCAGTCCAATCATCAAATATATCTTTTATTAAAGTACGTTGTTTTGCATCTGGACTAGTTACATTATCAACAACAACATTATCATTTTTTTTATTTTGTATTATTGGTAATTTTTTAATTTCAATTTTATCATCAGACAATTTTGTATTTTTAATTGGAGTTTCAGGTTTTTCATCAATAATTTTTGTCGTTGTTGATTCACCAATATTTTCTACAATAATTTCAATATTTTTTAATGTTTTTTCAGTATTTTTTGTTGTTGTCTTATCATCTATCTCATCGTAATCAACAAGATTATATTCAATAGTACCATTTGTATCATCAAGTGTCTCTTCAGTAATTTCATCATCAGCACTACTTGAACTTTCTAATGCTGATATAATAATTGTTTCTTCAGTTATTGAATCAATTGAATCACTTGAATCTTTAGTATCATTTGTTGTTTCATTATTTACCTTTTCATTTGATATAATATCATCATTACTTTTTTCAATTATCGTACTTGAATCTGATGGTGATATTTTTATTTCCGGTAATTTATTTAATGTTGTATCTGTGTTTTTATCATCATCTTTATCATCATTTTTATTGTCAGTAGTTTTTATACTATCAAAAAAATTAATTTTATCATCAATTTTATTTTCACATAATTCATTTTTTTTACAATCATTATTATCAGAATTATCTTTATTTTTCAAATTATCATTATTTGATTTTTCAATAGTTAAATCATTTGATTTTGAACTATCATTTATTGCTGATGAATCACCATTATCTTTTGGTTTAATTACGAAAAATTCATTGAGTAAATCATGATCAATTTTTGGAGTATTTTCAATTTCAATATTATCATTTGTATTTTTATCAACTTCCATTGTCGTTATATCCATCTTTAAGTTTAATAAATCATTGACAATTCTGTAATTTAAATACAAATTAATCATTCAATTAAATTTTTTAATAAATCAACATAACATTACTTACTTCAAATTTATAAAATTATCTTATTTCAATCAGTCCAACAAAACCAATTAAATAATAACCAAACAAAATAAAAAATTACAACAATTTTTTTGTTTTTTATTATTAGTATTTATTCTTTAAACACTTGACAATATATTCTGAAACATAAATAAATAATTAAACAAATAATTATTAGTTAATAAAAAATATATAAATTGTTGTTTACATGAAGCAACAAAAAATAAACAGCAACATAATGCAGATACTATTATCAAAATGACACGACGACATTTATTAAAAATTTAACAACAAAAACCAATATAAATCAACTAAAAATATCACAAAATAAAACAAAATATATTTATTAATTTTTTATACAATAAATTGATTTAAAATTATTATAATCAGTAAATTTTTTACTCCAAAAAACATATCATATATTAATCATACACACAAACACTCACCTATTCACACATCAAAATAATGATGAAGCTCAAGAAAAATAGAAAAAAAAAAATGATAAATTTATAATTTATTTAATATTTTGATTGTTCAATTCATTAAATATATTGTTATTTATGTTATCGTGTATATTATTAACAATAAATATATTCAAACAATAATTAATATTACAATAAACATTAATTATCGAAAAAAGTACACATCAGCAATCACTGACTCGAAAAAGAGAGATAAAAAAAAGAATCATCGATGCCGAAAATATACAGGCTGATTTTTAAATAATCGACAATTGCCATTTAAAAGTTCATTGTAAACTTGGCATATAATTTTTTGAATTAACATTTGTAAATATTAAAAAAAAAATTAAATTTATTAAAGTTCCAAGATCAATGACTATTACAAATTTTTTTAGTTGATTTGAATTTATAAAAATTGCACAACAATGATTCAACAAATAAATTTTTAATTTATTATAATATTATTTGAAATTTAAAAATCAATGTAAATTGAATATTAATATTTCCCACATTGAGTTTAATTAATATTTAATTTGATTTAGTACAATACAAGTTTATTCATTAATATAATGATTTTGTTTAGAAGCAACTAATGAGTGACAAGAATAAAAGAGAAAAAAAAAAAAAGGTTTGTCGATATATAAAAGACAGTGAAATTATCAATTGATAGTTTAGTTGATGTATTTCATTTGTATAACGTATATAAAATAAATAGTGAGGTAATTTTTGATATTGGGTTGAATTGAAAAATTTAATAATGGAAGAAATATATAATAAAATAACAAATCCTGATGAGTGGGGTATTGATAATAATGAAACAAGTGAAATACAAAAATTTTATGCAAATCAAAGTGTATTTTTAACTGGATGTACTGGTTTTCTTGGAAAATGTATTGTTGAAAAATTACTAAGATCATGTCCAGATTTAAAAAAAATATATCTTTTAGTTAGACCAAAAAAAATCTCAGCTCAAGAAAGAATTAAAGAATATTTTAATAATGTTGTAAGTTAAATAAATTATATAAATATTGCAATTATTAAATAAATGAATTTTATTATTGTTATTTAGCTATTTGATGAACTTAAAAAATTACAACCAAAATTTACATCAAAAATTGTTGTGATTAAAGGAAATTTAGAGAGTGAAAATTTGGGTTTATCTGATGAAGATAAATGTGTTATTATAAATGAAGCAACAATATTTATTCACAATGCATCAAATGTTAAATTTGATTTACGAATATCTGATTCACTTAGTTGTAATGTTTTTGGTACTAAAAATATGCTTGATCTAGCATGTCAGTGTAAATATATTAAAGTATTTACTTATGTATCAACAGCATATTCAAATTGTCATGAAAAACAAATATTTGAAAAATGCTATCCATCACCAGGTGATTTAAATTTAATTCAAAATTGCATTGATACTGATCGTTCAACACCTGATGGTATGTCATCAGCAGCAATTAAAGATTTTATTTCACCATGGGAAAATATGTATGTTTTTGGTAAAGCAACTGCTGAAAATTTAGTCAAAAAATATGCTGAAAAATCTACATTTCGTTGTACAATATTTCGTCCATCTATCAGTAAGATTTTATTAATTTTATAAAATATATTCAATTAAAAAAATATACTTAAAAAAAAATGACTTACGTACAAATAAATTTGTCGAAATAAATTATTTAAAAATTATTTTGACGAATTTATATTTTTTAATAGATAAAAATATTAAATTATTTAGTTATGTCAAGTTTTCAAGAGCCAATTCCTGGATGGACTGGAAATTTAAATGGACCAGTTATAATGTTTTTAGGATCAGGTCTTGGACTTGTTCATGTAGCATATCAAATGACAAATCCATTTGACATGGTACCAGTTGATATGTGTACAAATGGATTAATAGCAACAACCTGGGATGCCGTTGTTAATCAGTAAAAAAATTATTTTCAAATAAAATATATGATTTTTTATTTATAAATATAATTTAGAAAAAAAAATTGACTATTTTTAGAAATGAAACTGGAAAAGTTTTTGTATACAATTATGCAAGTTCAGTTGTTAATCCAGTTAGTATAAAAAAATTTGAAAAAATGGCATATGAAAGAGGCTGTACAGCTCCAGCAATAAAATCAGCTCCACATTTTTTTCACATAACAAATTCAGTTGTATTATTTTTAATTGGACATATATTGGGTCATTGTATTCCAGCTATTTTTGCTGATATTGTATTATTAGCAAGTGGAAAAAAACCATTGTAAGTATTACGAAATAAAATTAAATAATATTTAAAATTATCATTGCATATTAATGTAAAAAAAAAACTATTTTCATTTCATTAAAATATTAGTTGTGTGAGTATTGTGTACAAGGCAACACTCTGGTTACCAACTGTGTGTTTATTTGCCAATGGAAATTGGCGAATTTACGTCAACGAAACAACAAAAGTTTGGGATCGAATGAATAAACGTGACAATGAATTATTTTATAATGATCTTAGAAGCTTTGATTGGAATACTTATTGCTATTATTATTGGGCAGGATTGAGATTATACATTATGAAAGATTCAATTTCAACAGTCAAAGATGCAAAGAAAAAATTTGATTTATATAAAAATATTTTACATATTTTATTTTATATTATTTTATTATTATTTGTATATATTTCTTGGGATTATATTGTCATTATGTTTAAGCCATTTTTAGAACTTATTAAACTTGTTAATAGTTTTATTTAATAATGCTAATTATAATTACTAAAAAAATTTTATTTATTCGTTTTTAAATTTATTTAAATTTAATCTCTTAATTGTTTTGATAAATTTATAGAAAAAAAAAAATAATAATAGTTTACTTAGGAATTTGATACAATAGTTATATTAAACTTGTAAATTTTAATAATCATAATTATATAATTGTATAATGATAAAAATAATATGTAAAAAAACAAATTCAAGTATTTTTCGGTTTTTTTGTTTAAATTTGGTTTTGTCGTTTTAAGTTTTAAGTTAATTCACTGTGTGGTCTTGTTGTATAATGTTGTTAATTTATAAATAAATTAATGCTTATTAATTATTGCAAATATGAATTTGATTAAAAAAAAATTAATGAATACAAAGATTGTTCGTGTTTACATCATGTAAATAACAAAAATTATGACAAATTTTTTTAAATTTATTCAAGTGTTTTAATTTATTTGACTTTGACCTGTTTTAAAATTTATTTTGAGTACAATAAAAACCAGTCGATATATAAAGACTAATTTAAAGAAAAAAAAAAACTACTTGTGGAAAATTTTCAAAATAAAAAACAATTTTTATAAAGTTTTTAATACAAATTAATATAAAATAATTTTTTTATTGTTTTAAAATTTAATTAATAAATAATTACAAAAATAATTTATATAAAAATATTAAAAGGGAGTTCAAAATATTATTGGAAAATGCAAAAAATAATTTCCGTTACCGGGAATCGAACCCGGACCTTCTGGGTGAAAGCCAGATATCCTAACCAGTAGACCATAACGGAGTGTATTGATGAATGTTATTTTAGCTGGAGTCTCTTATAGTTAACCAATTAAATTACTAAAAAATGTAAATACTATTTTTTAATTAAATTTTTTAATCAAGAAATAACTTTCAATTGATTTAAATTCTAAATTTTTTTTTCTTTTTTATAAATTTATTATTTATTTATTAATTTTTTTTCAATTTAAAATTTAAAAACAAAAATTTATTAGTTTTTTTCGAATTTTATTCATTAAAAATTATATTCATTGATTTTACAAATAAATTTTTATAAATAAAAACTCATTAGTAAAATCAATGAATATAATTTTTAATGAATAAAATTCGAAAAAAACTAATAAATTTTTGTTTTTAAATTTTAGATTGAAAAAAAATTAATAAATAAATAATAAATTTATAAAAAAGAAAAAAAAATTTAGAATTTAAATCAATTGAAAGTTATTTCTTGATTAAAAAATTTAATTAAAAAATAGTATTTACATTTTTTAGTAATTATTTATTATAAATATTTCAAATATCACCCGCGCTTTTCAAATTAATTCTACACTACCGACAATCACATAAAAAAATTACATAAAAACTCGGCTTAACTTCCCACCCAACACTGCCCAACACACAAAATTCACCAATGAAATGACTCAATTTTAAATTCGAAACCCAACGCCATTATTACACACATACAGAACTGTACAGAACAATACATATGCATTAACAACAATTTACAATTGCGTGCAATTGTGTGTGTAACCGTTATAAACGTTGTAAAAATGATGCTTGGCTTTGAGAGTGTTATAAAAATAAGAGATAAAAATTTTATTATTTAACAAACATAAATATAATAATTGTTCTTAAATGTATTATTTGTTTAAATAAAAAAAAAAAGGTTTAATAATATATTTAAAAAATAAAAAAAAGGAGTGTATGATTAAAGTAAACACGTGAATGTTTTTCTTTTTATTTTTTTTTTTTTTTCATTTGGCAATAAAATGTCGGACAATATTAAAGTTGCAATTAAAGTTAGACCATTAATAAAACGTGAAAAAGAAGAACAAGCTAAAATACAATGGACTGTACAAGAAAATACAATATCACATATTGGGCCAAAAATTGGCAAAGCAGATTCAACATATCAATTTGGTAAATATTATTAATTTTGTATATCCCAACCTTTGTTAATAGTTTAATTTATACTAATTAATTAATTTGTTTATTATTGAATTTAAATAGATCATATATTTGACTCTGGCAAAACAAACCATGACGTGTTTGAAGCAACAGCAAGACCAATTGTTGATGCAGCAATGAAAGGATATAATGGCACAATATTTGCATATGGACAAACAAGTTCTGGTAAAACATATACGATGATGGGCTGTGAAAGTGAACCAGGTGTTATTCCATTATCAGTTAATCGTATATTTAATTTTATTGAAAATGATCCAGTTAGAGTTTATTTATTACGTGTATCATATCTTGAAATTTATAATGAAAAAATTCATGATTTATTACGTAAAGATACATGCAAAGATAATGATGGTTTAAAAATAAAAGAAGATTTAAATGGTAATGTTACTGTTGATTGTACAGCAATTGTTGCAAATTCATCAACAGAAGTATTAAGAGCTATGAAAATTGGTGATAAAGCAAGACGTGTTGGTGATACAAATATGAATGAAAGAAGTAGTAGAAGTCATACAATATTTAGAATTGAAATTGAATCATGTGAAAAAGCTAATCCAGAAGGTGCAACAATATCAGCACAACTTAATTTAATTGATCTTGCTGGTTCAGAAAGACCTAAAACAACTGGTGCAACTGGTGAACGTTTTAATGAAGGTAGACATATAAACTCATCATTATCAACATTATCACTTGTTATTAAACAGCTAAGTGAAAATGGTAATGGATATATTAATTTTCGTGATTCAAAATTAACAAGAATATTACAAACGTCATTAGGTGGTAATGCTATGACAACAATAATATGTGCTGTAACACCAGCTGGTGATGAAGAAACTGAATGTACACTTGCATTTGCACAACGTGCTAAAGGTATTAAAAATAAACCATGTGTTAATAAAACAATATCTGATCAAGTATTAATTAAAAAAATGTTTAAACAAGTTAATAATTTAACTGCACAAATTGATCAAATGGAATCAAAATTATTGGAAAAAGATAAACAAATATTATTTGGTAGAATTGAATTATTAACAACGAGAATGTTATCTGGACAAGTTAAAGAATCAATAAATGATCGTCAAGGTCGTAATAGAAGACGTACATGGGGTGGTCCTGGTATGAATTTTGCTTATCGTGAATTACCAACAATTGAAGAAAATGAACAATTAGATAAACAATATAATGATGAAGAAGAAAAAAAAAATTATGCTAAAAGACGACAAAGTGTTATACAAATAAATAATCCTGATTGTTCATTTAAAGTTGAAATTCCAGATTTTGAATGGGAACTTATTAAAGCTGAAAAAGAAAGATTGAGGCAATCAAATGGTAGTACTGATGGTGAATTTGATTGTTATGATTCAGCTAAAAAAAGAATACAATTTGCCAAAGAAGATGATATGAGAATTATTGAATCACCTTGTTGTACACCTGAAAAAAAATATCAACGAGAAACGTAATTTATATATTTTTCATTTTTATTATAATATTAATATTATTATTTTTGTTTTATATGTGTTTATATGATTTTAATAATTTATTTTTTAGATCACCTGATACACCAAAAAATGTACTACGTAATAAAATTATATCACTTGAAACAAATTATAATGATCTTCGTGAATTTACAACATTAGAACAACAAATATCACAAGAAGATTCAGAAGCTGCAGCAAAAGTAAGTTGTATTTGTTTAAATTAATTAATTTCTATTTATATTGTTTTTAATTTATTATTGTTTGTTAATTATAGTATCGTGCTTATGAAAAAAATATGGCATTTTTACAAAAAACACTTGCTGACAGTGAACAAATATGCAGGGATACAAATAAAAAATATGCTGAGCTTCAAAGTGAATTTGCAATATTATCAAGTAAACATGATAAATCAACTGATGATTGTAAAAATTTAACTCAACAAATTGAATCATTGCATAAGCTACGTGATAATTATGTAATTGTTGAGTCAGAAAAAGATGATTTTAAAACAAAATATATTGAAGCAAATAAAAAAATTGATGAACTTGAAGGAGAATCGTCATCTTATGCATTTGAATTGGAACACTTGAAGGTAAAATTTAAAAAACGTGAACAAGAGCTAGAAGCATCATTGAACACAGCCTGGGAAGAATTAAAAAGCTTAACTGGTCTTGATCAAGATGAAAGAAAACAGGTTGTTAATAAAGAAATTGTTGAATTACAATCTGTTGTTGATAATGTCAATGAAAAATTGAGAGATTCATTTAATGAAAATACTTCACTGAATGATAAAATTCAGGAGCTTGAAATTGAATTGAAAAAATTACAAGATAGTAATTCTTTATTGACAAAACAAGTTGATGAATTTTCACAATGTCACGATGACATTGATAAATTATCCAAGAAGATTTGTCAACTTGAAAATGATATTATTGATAAAGATAATCAAATTGAAAGCTTTGAGTCAATTAAAGTTAATAATAATTTATTATTACAACAAATTCAAGAGTTGAAAAATACTCAAGAAGAAAATATAAATAAAATTAATAAATTCGAGATATTAATTGCTGATAAAGAGTGTAATATTGCTAAAATTAAAGAAGAGTCAAGTAATCAAATTGATGAGTTAAATAGAAATATTGAACAGCTAAATGCTAATTATTTAACTGATCAACAAGAGTATATGAAAAAAATAAAAGAACTTGAAGATATTGTTGATGAAAAAAATAAAGAAATATCAAATTTAGAAGCAATGAAATTGGAATATAATTTATTGGCTAAAGAACTTGAAGAATCAAAATTAAATCATTCAACAATTAAAGATGAATTTAGTAAAAAAATAAGTCAACTTGAAGAAATAGCTACTGAAAAAGATGGTCAATTGAAAAATTTAGAAACAACAAAATTAGAAATTGATTCATTGATTAAAGAATTGGAAGAATCAAAAATGAATAAAGCAGCAGTTGAAGAAGAAAGCTTGAAAAAAATAAATCAACTTGAAGAAATAATTGCTGAAAAAGATGGTCAATTAAAACATTTAGAAATGAAAATTTCTGAATTTGATTCATTGATTAAAGAATTGGAAGAATCAAAAATAAATAAAGCAACAATTGAAGAAGAAAGTTTGAAAAAAATAAATCAACTTGAAGAAATAATTGCTGAACAAAATAGCCAGTTAAAAAATATAGAAACAACAAAATTAGAAATTGATTTATTAAATAAAGAATTGGAAGATTCAAAAGCAAATAAGTCAACAGTTGAAAAAGAAAGCTTGGAAAAAATAAAACAACTTGAAGAAGCAATAGCTGAAAAAGATGCACAACTCAAAAATTTAGAAACAAAAAATTCAGATGTTGATTTATTGAATAAAGAATTGGAAGATTTAAAAAATAATAAATTAATAATTGAAGAAGAAAATATAAAAAAAATAAAACAACTTGAAGAATTAATTTCTGAAAAAGATTTAAAACTCAATGAAAATTTAGAATTAAATTCCAAATACCTTGAAGCAGAAAATAAATTAACAACAAGTAACGAGCTTATTGACAAATTAAAAATTGACATTGATCAAATACAATTAAATCTCAATGAAAAAAATGAAGAACTTATCAATATGAAATCTCGTTTTGATGAGTTAGAAAATTTACACAAACAACAACAAAATCAAGACACATTAAACATTGAAAATGAATTATCTTCATTAACAAAATTAATGTCAATTAAAAATGATGAAATTCAAACAGCAATATCACAAATTGAATCACAAGAATCTGAAATTTCACGTCTCAATAAATTAATTAATGATTCAAATGACACACAAACAAAAGCAACTGAATTGATTGAACAACAAAAAAATGAGCTTCTAGATACCAAAGAGAATATAATGGCTCTAGAAACCGAAATTGCTGAACGAAATAATGCAATGAAAAATTTAGAAAAATTGCTTGAAAATAAGACAATTGAATTAACTAAAATTGTTGAAGATTTTGAGAATAAAATTGCTTGTCTTGAGAGTGAAAAAGAACATCTAAAAAATGAGCTAAATGATGTAGTTACAATGATGGAAGAAAAAGATGAAAAATTCCTAAAAATTAAAGATGAAGTGAATAAAATTTGTGCTGAAAGAGAATTATTGCTAAAAGAAATAAGCCAATTGAAAGAAGAACCTGATCAGAATGTATCAAATAATAATGATACAGACAAAAAAATAGACTTGACACGTGAATCTGAAGTGACTGAAAAATCTTTGATAAATAATCATGAAGTGACATCAAATAAATCATTGAATAGCACACAATTAAATTCAAGTTGTTTAAATAATAAAAATATAGATTTGGTAACAAGTGATAATGATTCAAGTAGTATGTTTGCTAATGGAAGTTATTTTGAAAATATGAGTATGTCTGTTGGACCAGGTGATTCAGTATTTGCCAATTCTTTATTATCAAATAAATCATGCTATGAAAATGGCAGCATTGAACAGAATAATAAATATATTAGCCACAATGAAACAACATTATTGCTAGATAATACAAATAAAAATACATCAATATTTAATGATATTATTATAACAAATGACATTGGTAAATTAAATGATAAAACAATTGATGAACTTAAATCAATAATAAATGAATTTATTAATTTAAAAATAACACTTGAAGAAGAAAATATAAAACTTGAAGATAATTTAAAACTAAAAATACGTGAAATTGAAGAATTAAAAAATGATTTTAAAGATTTTGGATGTGATATGGAAAATTTACAAAAAACAGTACAACTTTTATCAACTGAAAATTCGGAATTAACTGTTAAATTATCACAAGAAAAAGAACAATTAATAAACATGAAAATTAAATTTGAAAATGAAATTAAAAAACTAAATGATAATATTCAAAATGATAATGATAACAGTCAAATATTAATTGAATTAAAAAAACAAATTGAAAATTTAACAAAAGAACATGATAAATTATTCGAAAATTTGACAGAAAAAAATAAAAATTTTGATGAAATACAAGAAAAATTGACAGTTGAATTATCCAAAAATACAAATTTAAAAGATGAAAATATTGAATTGTCAAATAATCTTATGGATAAAATTGAAGAGTGTGATTTATTGACAGATAAATTACGTTCATATGAATCATCAAAGCTTCCAGAAAATAATAAAAATGAATTAAATATGCTTAATGCTAAAATACAAGAATTAAAATTATTAAATTCAAAATTAATTGAAGAGAAGCTAACATCATGCTCTCAATGTGTCCACCTGATTGAAAAGAATGAATTCCGTAAAGCATTAAAGAATGACATTCGAAATTTCAATATTAAATTAAAAGAGCTGCAAAAAAAATTCGATCAAGAATCAGCTGATGCTGAAATTTTACGCTCAAAGGTTAACCAAGATTTAGACACAAGTATCAATGAGTTATCATTGAATACAAGTATCATGGAAGGTGTTGATGTATCATATGCTGAAGAAAAAATTCAGCTTCTTCAGGCAGAGCTTGACAATGTACAACAAAATTATGATAAATTATCGTCACGTTATCGTGAACAATCTGAAGAAATTGATAGACTTCGTGATAGCAGTGTGTCACCTGATAACTCATGTTTATCAGATGATTTAAAATCATCAAAATCAAATATCAAACGTGAAGAAAAAATATGTAGTCTTGAAAAAATTCTCAGTCAAGAATTAAATGACATTAATTATATTAAAAAGAAAATTGAAAACATCAATATAGTTTTGCAAAAATTAAAAACAAATAAACAAACAACTGAAGCTGAAATTGATGCATTAAAATTGTCGAATAAATTAGCTGATGAAAAATTAGTAGACTCTCAATTTGAATTGGATAAATTAAAATCACAGCTAACAAATCTTGATGAACAAATTGAAAAATTAATGACTGAAAATAAGAGTATTAAAGATGTTAATTCAGCTCTTGATTTAGAAATTGTTAATCTCAATGAAAATTTAAATAACACCAAGGAAAAAAATGAAGAATTGATAAAAGAATTTGAATTATTTAAATCATCTCAATCTACAGAAATTGAATCATTGAATAAAATAATTAAAGAGTACAAAGAAAGTACTAAAAAACTTGAAACATCTATTGAAGATTTAAACAATAAATTAGATAATTGTAACAGTGAAAATTTAAATTTGAAAGATGAATTAACAAGACTACAAAATGAAACATCAAATACCAATATTTTAAATAAAACAGATAATCAAATGGAAATTTGTGACAATTATGATACAAATAAAAATGATGAAAATTCAAAGGATGAAATGTTAAAAGCACTTGATGAACTTGAAGAAGCTAGATTAACAATTAAAAAAGAAATATCATCATTAAAACAATGTCAATCATCTGAACTGTCTGAGTACAATGATAAAACAGTTGCTGAATTATTTCAAATATTTATCACTGTTATCATGACAAAAGAACAAGAAATAATAAAAAAATTAATGTATGATAATGAAAAAGAAAAGAAAAAATTAATTGAAAAGCTAAATGAAACAGAAAGATCAAAGTTACGTTTAACAAATTGGTCAAAAGAACTTGAAGCAGATGTTGAAAGATTACAATCACAATTATCATCACATGAAGAAAAAACATCTGGTTATATTAGTAAAATATTAAACCTAGAAAATTTAATAAAAGAATATGATCATGAAAAATTATTAATAAATGAAAAAATGAATGTTATGGAAAGTGATTTTAATACATTACAAATTGACTATGAAAAATTAAAAAAAGGTGAAGTTACAAGTGCAATTCAATCATCACAAAATATTGATAAACAAATTGAAAAAGTAATTGAAAATTATGAAATTGAATGTAATAATAAAATAAATAAAATTGATAAAGAATATAAATTTAAAATTGATGAGTTAACAAATTCAAATGAGCTATTAAAAACTAAAAATATTGAATTACAAAGTAATTTAGATTGTCAAGAAGCCAATGAAAGACAGCTTAAATCAATTGTCGATTTAAAAACAAATGAATATTTAAAATTAACAACTAAATATGATCAATTAAATGAACAATTTAAACAAATTAATAACAGCCATGTACAATTAACACAAGATAATTCACAAAATATTAAAAAACTTGATGAAATAACACTGCTGTTGAAGAAAAAATGTGATAAATTATCAGAATATAAAAATCAATTAGAAACAATACAGCCAAATTATGATATTATCAAGGAACAATTTGATGAAAGAGAAATACGTTTAGAAAAATATAAAACAGAAGTAACCACATTGAGAGATGAAAATTCAAAACAACTAATAATTCTACAAAATTTAAAGGATAAATTTGAAGTTGAAAAAATTAAAATAAATAATTTAAACCAACAGCTTGATGATTTAACAAATAAAAATACAACAATACAATTTGATTATGAAAAAATTAAAGAAAAATGTGAAGAATTTGAGAGTGAAAATCAGCGATTAATTAGAAGAATGAGAAATAGTACTGAACGTGAAATATTTAAACAACAAACAGCTGATTTAATTGATAAAAATAATGTACTACAACAAAATCTTGATGGTGCATCAAATAGAATTGTTGAATTACAAACATCAAAAAGTGAATTGTTAAAATTAAAAATAGATTATGAAACAAAATACAATAATATATCTCAAGAATATGAAAAACTAAATACAACATTTGATAATTATAAAAAAAAAACAGAATCAAGAAGATTAGATATATCATTTGATGAAAAATATGATGATCTTGTACAAGAAAAAAATAGAATTGCACTTGAACTAGAAGAAAAAAAATCAATGTGTTTACAATATGAAAAAAAAATAACAATACTTGAAGCTAAAAATAAAGAACTTGATGATGAAATGAATGACATGGTACAAAAAATTCATGAAACTGAACATGAAAAAGATCTCGTTGACATTGAACTCTACGATTTAAAAGGAACAATTGAAAATGAACGTGCATCATGTAAATGTAGAAATAATAATAATAAAACAATACCAATGAGCTCAGAATTAATAAAGCAATGTAATGAATTAAAATATAAATTAAATAATAGTTACAATAATAATAACGATTCAATATTACGTGAATCAAAAAGTACAAGTAGTTCACGTAGTACAAGTCCAACACCATTATCATCAAAGCGTAAACAACGTAGAAGTGATTTATTTAATAAAAATCGTCCAAGTTCACTTACTGAAGAATTAACTGTTAGTGAAGATACACCATTACCACCATGTCAACAATGTGATGTTTATAAAAATGAATGTGAATTATTACGTCAACAAATGATCAAGCTTGAACAATCATCAGCTTTAAAATCAAATCACATTAAATCACTTCAATTACAACTTGAAGCTGAAACATTTCCTTATAAAAAAAAATGCCAAGAATATCAATCAATTTTAACGGCATTTAAAAAAGAAAAACATCAAATGAATTTGGAGATTCATAAGCTAGCACAATCACAATTAAATTCTGTTTGTCAACGTTGTAAAAATTGGAACAATAATAAACATGATAAATCTGTACAGTGTATACCACCAAGAGAACCAATTGCTATGTTGTCAAGACCATCTGGTATTGTTGAACAACATATGGAAGTTGAAAAATTAAAATCTGATAAAGTAGAATTGAAAAAATTATGTCTCAGTAGAAGAACACAAATTGTTGAGCTTCAAAAAACCATTGATTTACAAAATGAAGAGATTGAAAAATTACGTAATCAAGTGGCAATTAAATTTCCAATACAGCCAGTTTTTAAAAAGTGAGCAAAATTGTTAATTCAATAGTGTTAATTAATTTATTATTAATCAATTGCTTGTCCTTTTTTTTTTTTTAATTTATGCGTTTGTTTTTGTATATTGTTTTTTTTCTTTTTTGTTATTTAAGTATCATCCAAAAATTAATTGTTCTTAGTAGTACTTGAGTATGATTATAAATAAATAAATACATATATTTTTTTTTTCTATAATTAAAAGCTGACATTAACAATAATAAAAATTTAAATTTGACTTGTTTTTGCCTTTGACTATTTTCTAGCTAACAATAATCAGTTAATTGATTTTTTTTCTGTAAGCATGATGAATTAGCATTAATATTTTGAAGCACAATGTCGATTGTATATTTTTTTTCATGCACACAAAATATTAATTTTATAATTGCTAATTAAAAGAAAATGACATGTATTTTTATAAACAGCACGTCATTGGAATGCAAAGAAAATTTATCAACAAATATAATGGGTCAAGTGGAAATGAAAAATCGACATCGTTTATGGCTTGATAAATAAAGTCAAAATATATTTAAACACATATTTTTTTGTGTGTAAATAACGAAATTTATATTTATATTTTTTTACTCGAAAGAATAATAAATTAATATTAAGAAAAAATTAAAAAACATTATTAAACTTTATATAAAAATAGATAATAATTTTAATAAAATAATAAATTTATATTTGAGTAATTATTTAACAAATTATAATCATAATAAACAATGAAAAATTAAAAATATTCTTTTATTTTTTTTTCTAAATCCTTATCCTTGTATTTTAATAATTTTTTTTTTTTTATAATTTAAATTTCTAATCAAAAGAAATATAAAAAGAATTTTATTTTTAATAGATTGTTTGTATTTTTTATTTTTTTTTAATACTGAATTTAAATTTCGAAATTATGTTTTTTAATTTCGAAATTATTATTATTATTATTTATCCAACAATCGAAATATTTTTTTTTTCTTATTCAGTGCTACCACACAAACAACCTGATATTTATTTTTCGACTTGTGCCAATGTTCAGATTACTCCAAAATTTGACACCAGAAAAAAAAACAAAAATAAAGAAATTTTTTTATTTGTTTATTTGTAATAATTATTATCATTATAATTTTATATAATTATTTTCAATTATTATATTTTACATTGTTGAAAATTACCACAATAGTAAATGATATTTATTTAAATTTCATAAGAAAAAAAAATATAAACCTTTGTTAATTAATTCTAATAAACTTGTTGATATTATTCATTATTTTTTTATTAAAAAATTTTCTCAATACATATATATTCTCCATCACACGTAACATATAATTCTCCCACTCTAATAATTTGTGTAATCGTACAAGTTGGACTTTAGATCTTAAATTGCATCTAGATCGAGAAGTAAAATAAATCAATTGTTCAATCTAAGACCCAAGTGTTATTGTGTTGATCTTTATTATAATAATTAAAATTAGCAAAAATGGCAAGAGTACTTGTTGGAGTAAAAAGAGTAATTGATTATGCTGTCAAGGTAAGTCACCAACAAACAATATTTATAACAAAAAAAAAAAAAAAAATGTAACCAGCTGCTTGATAAATTAATTAATATATAATTTTGTAGATTCGTGTTAAGCCAGATAAATCTGGTGTTGTAACAGATGGTATAAAACATTCAATGAATCCATTTGATGAAATAGCCATTGAAGAAGCTGTACGTATGAAAGAAAAAAAATTAGCATCTGAAATAATAGCTGTTACATGTGGTCCAACACAAGCTCAAGAAACTTTGAGAACAGCATTGGCAATGGGTGCTGATCGTGGTATTCATGTTGAAATATCTGGTCCAGAATATGATACATTACAACCAATTCATGTATCAAAAATACTTGCTAAACTTGCACAAAATGAAAAAGCTGATATTGTTATTGTTGGTAAACAGGCTATTGATGATGATTGTAATCAAACAGCACAAATGACTGCTGGTATACTTGATTGGCCTGCTGGTACATTTTGCAGCAAGGTAAATAATCAATTAGTTTATATTATCATCATCATTGTTGTTGTTGATGTTGTTGTATTTATTTTTCGTTATTTTTTGTAGATTGAACATGGTCAAGGTGAACTTACTGTTACCAGAGAAGTTGATGGTGGATTAGAAGTTGTTAAAATAAAAACACCAGCTGTATTGAGTGCTGATTTACGTTTAAATGAACCAAGATATGCAACACTACCAAATATCATGAAAGCTAAAAAAAAACCAGTTCAAAAAATAACAACAAAAGAACTTGATATTGATACAACATCAAGAATTGAAGTTATTTCTGTTGAAGATCCACCTGTTAGACAAGCTGGATCAATTTTACCTGATGTTGATAGTCTTGTTGTTAAACTAAAAGAAGGAGGACATATTTAATTGAAAATTTAAAAAAAAAAATAATACATGATTTATAATTATTACGTAAATATTCATCGTTAATTTTGAATTATAAATTTTTTTTTCGTTTTTATATCAACAATGATAGTGATGATGAAAAATTATTTTTGTAACACTATTGTAAAGATAATAAAATTTTTACGTATATTCTATTATTCAATATAAATTCAGCAAGTGTTTATTGATTTTTTATTTGATTGTCATGTAAATAAAAAATATAACCTCAGTGTAAAAATAAAAACAAAAACAGAGGCAAGTAAAGACAACAAGAGACACTGTCATTGGGTGAGTTGAAATTGTCATGAGCTGTCATTAATCTTGTAAATTTAAGATGTTTTTGAACCAGTTTAAGTTAGACAATAAACATTAGATTATCAAGATGATAATTAATTATTATTTTATATTATTATTATTATAAAAGTCATCAAGGTATTTATTATATTTATTATTGACAGTAAAATAATCTCAAAGTGTAACAGTTCAAGTACCATTTGTTTGTTGGATAAATTAATTTACTTTGTTTGTTATTTTTGACAGGAAAAATGTGCCAATAATGTGGCATTATCATGTACAAGAGAAATCAATACTTAATCTACAGGAAAATATGGAATATCAGTGGTGCAGAAAAAAAAAGGAAAAAAACCTGGCAAGATAGTTGCATTTATTACTTTTTCAATTGAATACATGATAGAATTAAATTTCATGCCAAAAATATAAAATCTGGCAATGCAAATATGTTTAACATTGACGTCATTGATGTCACATCTTCATGGTTTTTTAAATGATGATGTTGATGTAATAACAAAGCTAAAAAAAAATTAATTAAAAGTCTAGACTGGCGAAATTGCTGATGTACAATTTAAAGATCTATAAAGATTTTAGTAAGTTTATTAAAATCATTAATTATTTAATACATATTCAGGAAAAAAATCTGAACAATTGTTGATTTTTTCTTTTTTTTTTTTTTTGGAGTAAAAAATTATTTAGCTAATTAATGCTGATAAATTGATCTGATTGATAAACACAATTCCCTGGTTGATTTTAAAGGTACATAATTTTTATTTATTTATTTTTTCAAAGACAATTTTCTTTTCTTTATTTTTGTATTAATATATTTTATTCAATTCACCAGGAATATATTTATGAAAAAGTCAAGGACAAGAACAACATTGCCAAATTTACCAAAAAAATAAAACTTGGATTTTATCTATTTTCTGAATAAAACACTGAAGTACTCACTGATGTACTCACTGAATATCTTCAATTTAAAAAAAGAAATAAAATAAAAATATATTCAATCTCAAAGTAAGTTTAATTTTATAATAATAATATTTATGAAAACTTAATTATTTCAATTTTTTAAATCAAATAAAACTAAAAAATCAAAGAATAAATTTACCAAGCTTAGCAAAAATATTTCCAGCATTAAAAATCAACAAACAATTCCCACAATTTAATTCTCAAAAACATCAAAAAGATAACAAAAAAAATTTAATATTTGAATAAAAATTTTCTCTATTTAATCTAAAAGCAATTTCGAGCCATAAAAATCCTTAAACCCTTTATTTATTTCATCCTCAAAAAAAAAAAAAAAAAAGCCTTTACTCACCTTTTAACATCTCAACGTTACAAAGCAATAAAATAAAAAGAGAAAAAAGAAAAAGAACAAGAAAAATACCAAGTAAAAAAAAAAAAAAAAAAATTAACAATAACAACAATAGAACATAGCACTTTCTCCAACAGCACCATCAAGAGAGAAGTCCAATCGCAAACCAAATAGGGCTTTGCCATTCTCTTCATTGTCCATTTGCCAAGCCGGTCATGTGTTACAGTAAAGGTGCATATACCATTTTAGTATATATATTTTATTTAACATCCCCATACAAATATAAAAATGAATAAAAAAAAAAAATACATATATATAAAATATAAAATAAGTAAAGGTACATATTATAGTAAAAGAGGGATTTAAAAGATTGCACCTTGCATTCTACCATTCAAAAAAATAAAATAAAAAAATAACAACACACATAGACATTGAGTATACCTGAAAAGTTGAAGGACGGATTTTCTTTAACGATTTATTTTTAACATCCCTTAATATTTTTTTTTTCTACATTTTACATTTTATTTCTCTAACATAGACACCCTCCTACTGTACTATTTTCTTTTTTTTTTTTATTATTATATTTCGATTGTCCATGTGCATTTATAGATATACAAAATTATTGGGTATACCTGCAATGCTCTATGCACCCTCTGTATTGAGCTTACATATATGTATGAATTCCATGTACCCTGTTCATTTCGAAATAGCTGCTGCTATGTCGTATTGAGTATATGTCTGATGGCTCTTCTACATACGTATATAATACATTGATTGATTGCATTCTCTATCTATTCAACTACAAAACAACATTATCTAATAATAATAATAATAATAATGATCATTGCTTGATAGACTAAATGCATTTACATTTTAATATAAATTTATTTGTTTTTTTCTTTGATGATAATTTATATGTCGATCATAGTTTATGATAAATAATATTAAAATATATTATATAATTGTTAAATTTTTAAAAATTTTAAATTGTTATAAATGTTAAACTTTTTGTTATTTATTTTATTTACAAGGAAAATAAAAAACACGAGCATATTAAAATGTATAGTGACTGTTTGACTTGTAATTTTTTTTTTTTTTCGACTATATATTTGTAAAACCAGATAAATATTATTTAAATTATTCTTTATTTAAATCCACATTAATCTAATTAATACTGAAAATAAAATAAATAAAAATTACAAAATATTAATGTAAAAAAAAATTAAATTTATTGACATTGAAAAATCATAATGATAAATATAAAAAAATCATGTAATCAAAAATATTAATGTTGAAAAATAAAAAAAAAATAATATTAAGTAATCAAATAATTTTTAATTCAAGGCTATTTTTTATGTCTAATAGTTCATCGAGTGAGCTGATGGTTAAGTCGGCAAGAGCCCTGCCTACAGTGTTTGTGGTCACGAGTTCAAATCCACTTAGAGTTCAAAAATTTCCATTCCATAAATTCTATTTGGAGGCTTATAGGGGTTCTATATGGAGGCTAGTTGCTCAATAATGATTCCAAGATGAATTCATGGTGTTTAAGGCAAATATAATCTAGCATAAACCATGTGAACGAACGCACTTGGTCTATGCCAGGCAATATTTGCTTCAAATTCCTGATATCTTTTTTTATTTTTTCTATAAAAAAGATATAATGTAACACACCTACACATATCCTATCTATCTCTCTCTCATAATTATCGATGACAACTGTTCTTTTTATAATAAGAAAAAATAATTTTGATCAGATGAAAAAAAAAAAAAAGCATTTTAAGTGTTAGAAAAATAATTATTTATAAATATTTATTTGTTGTAAAAGACCTCGAGACTTGTGTAGTAACAAAAAACTTCCATCAAGAGTTGACTTCCGCAGGATACTCAATTAACTCTCGGTGACTGTCCTCATGTGCATCAAGCCCCATAAAAACCAGTCTCTCTTTCTCTTCCTCTCATTATTATTTTATTTTTGTTTGTTTATAATTTTGTTTTTTTTTGTTTTCATTAAATTTTCACAGTGCGTTGTTTGGTTTATAAAAGAGATTTTTATGATTGATAGTATATACGTATAATAATTTTGAAAAAAATAAAAAAAAAATATTCGGGTCAGGCAGAATTTGATTAGAAAATTGAGATTATTATAATATGAGAAACCCGTATGTATTTTTGTTTGGTAAATGGAGGGATTGTATGGGAGCCCGTATTATCGGTAAATTTTTTTTTTCCTCTTTTTTATGTGATGACTGTAATTTTATGTAAGCAGTTGGAGCTGTATACAAATATATTTAGCGAAAGTCAAATAAATATAAAATATTTTTCATTGACATGAGGAAAAAAAAATTAAATACGGGAACAGGGGGGAGGAGGAGGAGGAGGTAAATCGACAGTCGGAACAAAATACTTTTAAAATTTTTTTAAATAGATTTTTTTATTTTTCAATGTTATTGTATATATAAATTTGTAATGATAATAATTATAATAATTATAATAGTAAATTGAGTAAGGACACTTTGAATGTTTAGTTGAAAAAAATATCATATGATAATTTTTTATTAATACCTAGGTGGAAATTAATGTCGACAGTCGACCTTCAATATTGTTTCGACGTCGAAATCAAACTCGCTTTTCGATGTCGAATCAAATGCAAGTTAATATTTAAAAAATACATAGAAAAAAAATTAATTAAAATTAAATATAAGCTTTTTTTAATACAATAACTATTTTATTTTATAAAAAAAATATTTGTCATTAATTTTTTTTCATTTTATAAAATTGAGAAAATAAATATAAATAAAAAAAAAATAAAAATATTTTCTATAATATTTGAAATATACACATCAATATCTATAAAAAAAAAAGAAAATTTTTAACTCATTTTTTAAATACTCAAATTAAACATGTAAATATATTAATTTAATTTTAATCTGAATGATAATAATAATGTACTAATTTAAAATCTACTAAATATTTAAAAAATACATAATAAAAATTAAATAAAAATTTAAGTAGTATTTAATTTTAAATACTACATACATAAATTAAAAAATGAAAAATAAAATTTTGCAAATAACTAGTAGACATTTAATTTTAAAAATTATATTTAATTATTATTTGTATAATAATTTCTCTTTTTTTTTTTTTTTTAAATAAATAAAGCCATATCGTGTGTGGCTTTTTAAAAAGAGGGTAGTTTATATTTTCCTTCTTTTTTTCAGTGTTATTTTATCTCTGTCATACAACACTTGAGTCAAAAAAAAAAAAAAAATATATATATGAGATTTTACATAACTGAGCCACATGGGGACCAACATCAACCAGCAAAAATATAACCCAGGTCCCCTTTCCTGCATGATGGCTTGATGGGCCCTCCTTCATTCTCCCTTTTATTACCATAGTAGGTGGAACATAATATCCCTCATAGAAAATAAAATAATAAAAAAAAAAAAAAAAAAACTACGACTAATAATAATAATAACATAAGCGAGCAACATCCATTGGATGTCTGCATACGACAGGCGGTCATCTTGAAAATGTTACCAAGCACATTCTCCTCCTCGCATCACCCTAATGTACATTTTGTCCTATATACACACGCATTTATATATACATGTATTTTCTTAATAATAAGTCGTGTGAAATGATCACGTGCATATACACTTGGCCAGTCAATATGGTTCACATGCTCTTGCATTTCCGTATGAACAAATTTAAAAAAAAAAATATAATTTATAAAAATTTATAATAATCAATCTACTGAAAAAATATTCCATCACTTTGTTTATATTTTTAATAATAAAAATAATTATTTAAGTGTAAATAAATTTTACAAGATTTTATAAAAATTTTATCAACAAGTATAGATTCCTTTTTTTTTTTCATTTAAAATTATTATAGAAATAACTAGTAAAAATATATTTTCATTTGTTCATTTTGATTTTAGAAATTTGTAAATTAAATATTTATTTTTATATTATTTAAATAATATTATTTACATATGGAAAATTATGGTAAATATATTGTTTAAAAAAAAAATTCACAGCTGCGTAAAAATGAAAAATGGAAATGAGCTGAATTCAATATTTTGGGTCAACTGTAAATCGCGATAAGGATTTAAAATTAAGCGTATTTTAAATTTTATTTGTATATATTAATTTTAAATAAGTATCGATGATTTTTACATAACAATAATACTAATCTTCTTTTATATAAAAAGATCAATTTATTGTTGCTAATTTTATGCTGGAAGGTTTTATAGAAATTTATAAATTTTTGGGAATGATTTCTTTGTTAGTTTTTTTTCTACAAATATTGGGTTTTTGTAATTATTTAACAGTAATTTCATGTACCAAAATGATGTACAAATGAACTTTAAAAAATCACCAACATTTATATCTTCTACACTTTGAAAATTACATGATAAAAAATAGAAAAAAAAATATTTTTTAATACTTCAGCTATCTTTGGAAAATTTCTAACAATATATTTCATTTTTTTAGCTTGAAAATTCATGTATTAAAAATTTATTCAAGCTTATTAGAAAAACCTAGTCAATTTAAATCGTAAAAGTCAAATTTTTTAAACAAATAGTTACTAGTCCTGTTTAGTAGCCTTGTTTACTAAAATTATAATTAAAAATTTAAAAAATTATAATTCTAATATTCAGATTAAATTGATACAACTTACAGAACTTAATTCCAATTATTTTTATTATTTTTATGACATACAAGCTTATTTACATTCTCAAATTAATCCTTCTGTTTTATTCAAGCTATTATTAATTATTTATATTAAAATCCGTATTATCATTATCCAAAAATTATTCATCCTCAAAGTAACAACTTTTTTTTTTTTTCATCATCTCTCTTTAAATAAAAAAAATTAACTTGTCTCAACGACATTATCTGTTGAAATACTTAAAATTCAGTAAGTGTTCATTTCGATTCGTCTCTTTCTCCTCGCCTGGATTTAGAAAACCAAAAGAACGAAAAAAAAAAAGAAAAGAAAAAAAAAAATAAAGAAATAATAACAATAGTCATAAAAGGGCCGCAAAGAGGGCTTCTTTAGGACTCAGTATAGTTTACTGGGAAAACAGCCGTCTGGATAAATGTTGAGGTTTTTTTTTTTTGCGAAAAATTCTGGGTACGGAAGTCTGGAGAGAAGAATATTGAAGCTGCTGCTGCTGTATGAAAAATAATAGTAGAATTGATGACGCGTCATACTACCCTCCTCAATAATTCCCTGCTGGGTGTTATTGGCATGTTGTAAGAATGAAAATTTTTCAAGGATATATATATCCATTTTACCTAACATATCTTAAATATATTTCATACAACAAACAGCCAATAAAAGCTTCAAGAAGAAAATATATAAAAAAAAAAAAAAAATAGTTCAAATACTATTTTGTATTGATGCAACGTCTTTGTCATGCGTCAAAGTAAATTTTTTTTTTTTTTTTGTGAACTCATTTCTTTGTGTTAGATAAAGTCATTGTATGATTAAAATCACTCAATTTAAATGAAAGAAAAAAAAAAGAAACCTTACACATTTGCACAAGTATAATAAAAAAAAAAAAAAAATTTATTTAGATCAAATTCAAGAATTTTTGATTATTATTATTAGCTCATTTTTTATTTATTTATTTATGTCTTTTGTTGAGTTTAATATTGCATGTGCATACCTATATATTTGTATATATCACCAGCGGATATGTACATCACATGTGCGGATGTCGCGTTTACGTTAATCATGCAATACAAAAACTCTTTTTTAAATTTTTTTTTTTATTTTTTTTTTTCCTTACATGAGTTTTCATATTTTTTAATTTGACTTAACATTTCATTCAGATTCATTAAATGCATTTACATTTATTTTATGTAGCTTTATATATATTTTAAAATGAATATTGTAATTTTGATTTTTTTTATTTTTATTTACGTGATGATATTTCGAGTAAGGTTTAATTTTGCTTGGTAGAAATTTCGAATGGCTACCCCTTTGGCTTTTGTGGGATTTTAGTGTATGGTGTAATTCATCAGTATATATATATTTTATGTATATAATACCCAAGTGATTTAGTATACCTAATACGGAGCTTCAGTTGCGGAATATGTATGGCTTTGCGCTCATGTTGTAGCTCATACTTTTGCCTGCTTTTGCCTGTGTATTATTATTATTTTTTTTTTTGTTCAGGTATTTTTTGTGTTGGTTGGAATACGTATATACATTTTTTTATGTATTCATATATATTGAACTTTATGTACACGAGTCTATGTATATCGTGAAAAAAAAATAAATTAAATAATTGTATTTAAAGTTTATTATGAAACTTATTTTAAAAACAAGCTAATTTTTATTTAATTTTAATTTAATTTAATTTAATTATTAATAACTATTAATTGACTAAAAATTATCTATTAATTTTGAGTCTTATTTTTTATAAATCAAGTGAAAAATTTAACAAAATGTATAATGAGTTACTCAATTATTTATTTCGATATATAATTCATCGTTTCGATTTTGGAGTAAAATATTTCGATTTCGTTTTTTTTTTATTTTATTGTTTATAATGATTATCTATCGTTGTAAATAGTTTATAAATTATTTATTGTTTATTATAATTTAAATAGCTATTTTGTAGATATATAAAAAAATTTTAAATAATTTTTTTTTTGCAGTTTAATTATAAATTTATTGATAAATTGAAATAATGATTTTTAAAATAATATTTAATTTGATTTAATATGTTTCTATTATATTTTTTAATTGGCTTGAATTATTTTGTGTATATCAATTTCATTTGAGTATTGAAATTTATTTATTTAATTCTTTTTCAACTCAGTCTGTATATAAATTTAACTTGTTCGACAATTTCCGGGTCCATGTTTTTAACAATGACTCGATTGTTTTCCTTTTTTTTTTTTTGCCTTAATCAATGCTTTATGTTTAAACATTGCAGAAATAAAAAAATATAAGCAAAAAAAAAAAAGTAATACTAAACTTTTTAAATATAAAATAATAAAAATCAAAGAAATAATTTTTTCGTAATTTATTGTTTAATTAACAGTTTAACAAAAATTACAAGAATTTATATTTAGTATTGATTTTTATGTTCAATTGTGTATACATACAAATGTTTGATAATAATGTCATGATATTTTAACATCATTAAATTTCATAGCCAACATATGCGTAGAAACATATTCGTGGAAAAACACAATTTTTTTTTTGTTATTGGATATTACAAATTCGTATATACAATTAAAAGTTTCTCAATCATTTAATCAATACTATATCTGAACAACTTTTTTTTCATATTTTTTTATATCTCTTCTTTAAATGTATACATCGCCCATCAGGTATTTTATATATCTTTAAAATCCACCGTCTTAAAATTGACGATGTAAATTTAAAAAAAAAATTAAAAAAAAAACAACTTGATTAATTACAAATTCCCAAGTGTATATTTAGATTCGCAGTTATGTAAATACCAGCAATTTAATCAAAAAATTTCCTTCTACAAAATCTATATACACTAATAATAATAACAATAATAAAACCTAAAAAAAAAAAAAACACACATGTATATAAAAAAGCTAGCTCCTCTAATTTTGACAAACATAATTTTAAATCAAATTTTTTAAAAAAATGTCAAGTGTCTAAACACGTGACATTTTCATTTTTTTTTTTTTATGAAAAAATCCAAAAATAATTTTACCATCAACCCACCCACCCATCTAACAAAAAAAAAATATATTTCATATAAAATTAAAATTAAAATTAAATAAAAAAAAGCTCCAGCAAGTCGTATTAAAACCTCATTAACAAAAATTTCCAAAACAACAAAAACAAAAAAACTTTCCAACAAAACCATTAATATTCTTCGAGCAATTTAATCATTCACCTATTGGCGACGTGCATGAAAATTAATTGTAATTAGTAAATATGCGGAAGCATGAAAAAGAGGGCGCAGATCAGGCGTGTGAAGAGAGGGAGAGGGGGGATTTTAGTAATGGTTCTAGGGTGGTAAAATAAAGGGAGACAGAGGGGGTGAAAAAGGAGGGTATATTAAGAACCGGTGATTACGAAGTAAGCGGAGTGGTGTAAAAGTAGATGAGAGACAAAATTTTACTCTCTAAAGACTAATACCTATATACATATAGAGAGACGGTAAAATTTTAAGAGAGGGGAATAAGGGAGGAGCTCCCGGTAAATGAGGGTAAAGATGAAAAATAATAATAATAATAATAAAAAAAGGCATTAGATGATGTTGTAGAATTCGAGAACCAAGTTACATGTTCTGTATGAAGTGTACATGTAGCTGTTGAGAGAACCGGCATCAGTACCATCAGGGGAAAAAATAAAAAAGAAAAAAAAATATATATGTTCACCCGGATGGTTTTGACACGACGATGGTGCAGCCGACGACGCCAACGGTGCTTTTGGCGTCGATGACGGCTCTCAGGCACATACCAAATATATATATTACATACAATGAAGAGCGACATACTTATGTACATACATAACATACATAGAAAATGCAACTCACAAAAGAATCGAGACTATATGGGGCCGCATGTCGAGAGACAACTATGTATATAGAGGATCATTTGAATTTTGAATTTTGCCTAGTTGTATAATTCTCTTGAATATTTTTTTAATTTTATTACTTTTTGCATTTAAACATCAATTTATCATCCATCTATTTGTCTATATCTATCCTTATCATTAACAATGAAATTCGATTTATGAATGAGCGAGATGGCATTGCAGCAACGGCCGTCAATTGCAATTGCAACTGATGCAATTTTATACATGTATATAGTATTTTTGTTGGTGTGTGTGTGAATTGCTGCATGACTACATATCAGGATGGGGCCAGACGAATGGGTGGTATAGTAGTGGATGATGATAATAGTAGTTGTGTAGTATGTTAGTGAGAGAAGGGTGCAAGAATACAATGTATATGTGTATGTGAAATATTACGGGTTGGGTTTTCATGCACAAAATCTGGGGAGAGAAGAGAAAATAATATAAAAATAAAATGATAAATTTATGAGTTTGATAAAGATAGTTATATACATTGGCCCGGGGGTCTCGTAATATATATAAAAATAAGTTTTATATATATATGATAAATTCAACAAGGATGATGGTTGCAATTAAAAGGGTGATTGTCCAAATGGTCATCAAGATGAATGTCTTGATGCTTATGGTCATCAAGTATGCTAGCTGAAGAAAAATCATGGGAAAATTATTTATGCACATTTGAATAGGTGAAAGTGTGAAGGAATAAAATCATCATTGCAACATTTATTTTAAGTGAAATAGAGACAATTAAATATCATTTAAATAATGGAAATTAAAGTGACAAATTTGGATTATTCAATGACGATTGATTTTTTGTAATTTTTGTAATTTTTGGTAATTTTTTTTTCGAATCATTTATTCGAAAAATTAAGCAACTTATTCACTCACTCACTATGTAGGTATACATATGGTATAATACTATCCTTATTTTATTCACACAAACATGAAGAAATATTTTCCAACACTATTGAATATTGCCAGCACCAATACACAAACTCACAAATGCTCACAAACTCAGTTGCTGCTCGGCTTTCAAACTAAACGCCGGGTTTGTCGAGAGCCAAGAAAAATAATAATAATAATAATAATTGAAAAAAATTATTTAAAATTTATAAAAAACAATAATTTTTTTTCATTTATAATAATTAATTTTAATTTGTTTAAATTTTAACAATTTTTATCGAAATAAAAAAAATATTTTAAATAGTAACCGTTCAAAATGTAATATATAAAAAATTTATTATTTTATTTTTATTTTTTTTTTTTTTTTCAATTATATTTAAAAATAATTGAGAAAAAATAAAATTTGATAAACCAATTAAATATATTGATAATTAATTGGATAATGTAACAACGTGCCTTTTTTTTTTTTTTAAATTTTAAATGTTTATTGTTGTTTTTTTATTTTGAAAATTCAGTGATTGTGATAATTTTTAATTTTTGAATTATTAACAAAGTGTTAAAGTGGTATTTGTGTATAAATTTGTATAAAAAAAAAAAATGTGTATGTGTGTTGTGTAGGTGGGTGGATATTTGTGTTTAATCTTGCGAGACAACGCTAGTAAAAAAAAAAGGAAATTTTTATTCAAAATGATGAATAGTATTTTTTAAAATAAATTTGAATAATATATTGTCTGTACATATGATGCTAATAAAACGACAAATAATATTTTGAATGAGTTATGATATAAGGGAAGTAAATATCATTGGTGCAGACAAAGACGTGAGGGTGGTACTGAAAATTGACTACTTAAAATTAATAAAAAAACATAAAAGCCACAATATTCACATGTTTATTGTCATTTTATATTGATTAAGTGACACATGAAATGAAAAATTAAAAATAATAATTTCATGAAATAGTTGTCATTGGCCTTAATGTGGTGATTAACGTAAACGTCAATTGATGACGCAAATGGATAACAAAAATAACTATAAAAATAAGAAGTAAATAAAAAAGAATTAACAAGATTATAAAACTCTTTTTATTTTTATTTTGTTTATTAATAATAAAAATAAGAAAAAATTTTAAAAAACAACAAAATCTTCTCTATACTTGTTTAATTATACATTTAAATTATTTATCAATGATTTAATCATTTTATATCAAAATAAATAAATATTAAGATTAATAAATGAATAATTGACAAAAAAAATTTAAAAAAAAAAAAAAAATAGAAGTCAAACTAGTCTTGGAAAAAAAATTCGAATATTGGTCCAAGAACTGGCAAAGACATCTCGTAAATTTATAAATCTTATTTATTTTTCAAATTTTTATATTAAATTTTTGATAAATGTAAAAATTAATTTTTTTTTTTTCTTCTCAACTTTCAAATTTATGAAAAAAACAAAATTTCATATAATTATTACCAAAAGAGAGTGAGATAGAGACATAGAGATAGATAGAATTTGAAAAATAACAAAAAAAATAGTAATAAAAATAAAAAGGCCGGAAGATTTTTAACGAAGGTATACATACTGTAATAAAAGGGATTAAAAAAAAAAAATCTGGATAAGGAGGCGTGTGAGGTGAGAGCAAGAAGAAGAAGAATAATAATAAGAAGAAGAAGCCGAAGAGGAGGTAAAAGACGAGAGCGATAAGGGCGAGACCGAGTAGAGGCAAAAAACCTGGGGGCGCAGCTGAAAGATAAAAAAAAATCATAATAATAATAAGAAAGGAAAAAAGTCATATATAACTGAGTGAGAAGGTAACAGGACCTGGGTTTGATAGTGTGTGGCCGCGCCTCGTCGAACCAAGAAAATCGATCTTTGTACATTGATATCTATACTCTCAACCGATACATTTTCCACGTTTCAATACTTCCTTCACAATTCTTACAATTCCCATTGATTCTCATTTTTATATAAAAAATATATATAAATATTATAAAAGGAAAACAAAAAAAGAAAAAGCCAATTTCTTTGGCTCTGTTCCTTCAATTCTCGTCAACATTTTATCTTTCTTCAATTTATTCTGTCTTTTTCCCTTGATGCCCTTTGTTACAAGCCGTTCATTCTTTTAGTCGAAATATAAAAAAAAAGAAACAAACTTGTTCCCTCTGTGGCGGTTTGTTCCGGCACAACGACGACGACGACTACGACGAGGAGGACGAAATTACGAGGTGAAATCGATACGAAAAAGTCTGGGATTTGGAATAAAACCGAGATTGTTGAAGAATCAGCAACATTACCAGTAACCATATAACCACATTCACTGTGGAATCATCAACGAATAAAACCACATCCTGGAAACTCGTTGTTACTATTGCTGTTACTGATATATTGTAAAAAAAAAAACGAAATAATAATAAAACAAGGGGAATGAAATAAAAGAACTACCAAGGACCAAACGAATGAGAAAAAATATATATTATATATAAAAAAGGGAACTAAATCGTTCTGTTGTATTACAGCAGTGCATTCATGAGGCAAGAGAGAACTTAAAAGCATGAGAACGTGACGCAAACCAGCAGCCGCCGGCCATTAGTCGTCGTCAGAAGGGCGTCGCCGTTATATTCGTGCTGACTAAACTCGAAATATTTAAAATAATTAAATAACAACAATAGATACTTTTTTTTTTTAGTTGCCAAAAGTATCAGCAACTATCCCTGCCATAAAATAGGGTAGAAAAGAAATAAAATACAAAAAGAAATATACAAAAATTTCCAAGAGAAATACAAAAAAAAAAAACGAAGAGAATTAATTTGCAAGGTGTTTCTTATTTTTTCAAATATTATTATTGTAAAGAAACATAAAAATATGGCAACTGCATGTTATCAAAAAGAAGTTATGATTGAGGGTGCTAGTCATGGAATAAGTGG
This sequence comes from Aphidius gifuensis, assembly GCF_014905175.1. Classification (NCBI taxonomy): domain Eukaryota; kingdom Metazoa; phylum Arthropoda; class Insecta; order Hymenoptera; family Braconidae; genus Aphidius; species Aphidius gifuensis. The sequence goes on along the minus strand of NC_057791.1, from coordinate 22,622,431 downwards.
TTTAAATCCACTTCCTCATCATCATTATCATCTTCATTCACATCATCATCATCATCAACATCAACAACAACAACAACAGCGTGGATTATTAAATTCAACAAATACATCTATACTCACAAAGCCATCAACAACACCAGCACCTACATTAAATCGTTCATCCACATCAACTGGAACTGGAACAACAGGAACATCATCAGCATCAGCAGCGGCAGCAGCAGCTATTGCAGCAGCTGGTGTTACAGTCATTGGTCAAACAATAATTTCACCATCAAATAATACCGATATTGTTATACCTGGTACAAGTCCATATAAAAATGATATAACATCAACAACAAATAATTTTAAAGATTATGCACAACCACTTCATGTTGATTGTAGCGTAGAATATGAATTACCAAGTCAAGCAAAACCACCACCTGGTGGTGGTGAACCATTGCTTATGATACATCCATCATATTATCGTCGTGCTGAACGTGAAAGACGTAGTCAATTTGTTAATAATTTACCACCAATTGTAACATCATCAAATAATAGAAAAACAAGTAGACGTGATACAACATCACAATTATTAAAAAATAAAAATACAAATAATAATAAAAATAATAATAATAATAGTAGTAATAATAATCATATAATAAGTGGTGGTGATGTATCATCAGCACCAACAATTGTTGCAACTGGTACAGCTGCAATTGCAACAAGCAATAATCATTCAATAATTAATAATAATAGTAATATTAATAATATTAATAATAGTCATAATAATAGAATATTACTTGGTGATTCATTGGCAGCATCATCACCATCATCAGCATCAATAAATACATTATTACAAAATCATAGAAGAACAATTAATAGACGACATGTTGATAATGATGATAATAATATTGCTTTAACAAGTGCTGTTATTATTGATAATGATAATGATAATGATAAAACAAGACTGAATCATCAACAACAACAACAGCAACAACAACAACAACAACACCATCAGCATCATGCAAGACCAGGTGTATTATTTTCATTTAGAGAAAATGCTGTTATATCAGGTATATATCAGCATTACTTTCATACAATGAGATCACATCATCAACCACATCCACATCCACATCATCATCCTACTTCTCTTCCTCCTCACAATCCAAATGATATTCAACAACAGCAACCACAACCACAGCAACAACAACAACAGCAACAACAACAACAATCACATCATCATTTGTATGATGATTCACATGTTAATGTTAATTCTGGTGGTTCATTGACAGCATCAAGTCCAGCTGGTGCATTTTTAAGAAATTTTCAAATACCAAATGAGCCAGTATCAAGTACAACAAGACGTAGAAATACAACAAATCATCATCCATATCGTAGATCATTAAATTGTAATATATCATCACGTACACCAATTGTACCATCATCACCATCTGATGTTGCAGCATCAATATCATCATCATCATCAGTTGTAGCATCTTCAACATCATCCTCATCATCATCTTCATCTCCACCATCATCATCATCATCTAGTATGTATGCAACAGCTGTTAATCGTCATCGTGCAGCATCATTACAAGCATTGAGAGTTGCTGCTGCTGCAGTTGCTGCAGCAGCAAGAGCAGCAGCAAATGGCTCAAATACAAATAGTAATCCAAATAATAATACTGGTAATAGTTTTTATGAAGCATCAGCATATCGTGCATTATTACCAAGAAGCTAGGATTCGGCAATTAATTTTAATTATTTATATAAAAAATATTATAATAATATGACGTTTAAACTCAGGATTATTATTATCATCATAATCATTTATGATATTATTTAAATTAACAATCAACTACCAGGCTTTAAATATAATATTTTATAATTATTAATCAAATTTTATTTATTGTTATTATTTTTTATTTATTTTTTTTTTTCTTTTATTAAATTATTTTTTCTATATACTATTTTTGTCTATACTTTTAATATCATCATCATCATCATCATCCATTATTATTAGAACAAAAAAATTCGAAAAAATGATGATGAACAACATCAACCAAATACGGAACGCAGTGTCAGCATCATTTTATCCGCAACGAACAATAAAACCACGAGAAAAGATAATATCGTATAGCACGAATTTTTTTTTTTCTTTTTATCTTGAAATTTTTTTTTTTTTTTCCATTCGTTTCTCTTCTTCATCATCATCATCGTTGGTTTTTTTTTTTTCTCTTTTTCAGTATTATTTATCCCCTTCGTCATTGGTATTATAACAAAACGTCGGTCCCTTTTTGCCCAACTCTCAACTCTCAAATTGCAAGTTGTATGTGAGATTGTGAGTATATATATATACCGGCTTTGAATCTCGCAACCACGTCAAAATGTGAAACGCACGTGGAGCGTGGAGTCTGTTATAAAAATACACATATACATGTGAGAGGTCGAGCAACACACATACTATATAAAATATACACTCTGGCTTTTGAATTTGTGTGTTACCCATGGGAGGGCTTTTTACTCGTTGTTCTAACGGCTGCCAGTTTCTCTTTGCTCTCTTTCCTTTTTTCACTCTTTAATTTAACCCACACACACACACACATACATATATTTAAAAGCTCAAATATCTACCTGCATTATGCATTATTTTTTTTTTTTTTATATTTTACCTACAAATATTTTCACCCAATAATTCAACCTTCCATAATTTATAATCAAAAATTCAAAAAATAAAAAAACCATAAAAAATTTCATCTTAAAAAAAAAAAATATTTATTATCGAATTTTTTATAGATCATCATTTAAAATCACAGACTAATGAGCAATTTCTTAATGAACTACATTTGTCTTTTTTTATAATGCTCTATATAGAAAATATTTTTGTAAATGTAAAGTTGACCCAACCCTCCTCCCTTGTTTCGTTATATATATGATTTTTTTTTTATATTTCGTTGATGTTGGTTTCGCGTCGGGTGGCATGGTACTTGTATGCTCTCATGTACACCGTGGGCATATCCGTCGTGGCCATTACCATCAACCTCTTTTATTTTCTCTCTCTTTCATCATGAACTTTCTCTCTCTCTCTTTGGTCATACAACAGACAGTACATAGCAGAAACGACATACATTTGCCAGTTCACTCAATTCGTAAAATTACATAAACCTATCTCTGTCTCTTCCTCTCTTGCTCTCTCTATTCGTGTGTGGTTAGGTACATATATAGTGTTATTAAGGACAGAGAGGAATACACTCTAGTCCCTCTTTCATACATATATATCCAGCCTCTCATCTCGTCTGGTCGGTCTCTGTGACCAAAACCTCCTCACTAAAGGGAATTTCTCTCTGGATGAATATATATCTATCTCACTTATTAACTGCAATGCTATTCTGCTACAGACGTATGTTACAATCCATGCTATTCACAAATGGCATATATATAATACAACTGATTTTGAAACCCAAGGGTCTATTCTCTCTCCAACAGAATATTGGGCTTTGCTTATACCCCCTGATACCCCCGCTGTTACCCTTTAGACATGCGCCAGACTTTAGTCGAGCCAATTTTTTCCGTTCAATATTGTCCTATACACTATTTTATTATAGTTTTTTTTTTTTTTTTTCTTTTATATTAATTTTTCTCCTTTTTTTTATCTTTAAATCTATCCAACTATCGGTTCCCCCCTGGCCCCCTTCACCCAGTCACACGGTGTTTTCTTTTTCGAATCGGGTTTTTTTTTTTTTTTCAAATATATTAATCATCATTTGCCATGTACGGAGTTTTATATATATATAAACGTTCACTTTACACTAATATTTTTTTTTTTTTTTTTTTACTCACGTCATACATTAACACATGCATGTACATGAATATTGCGTTAACACGACGAAAAAATAAAATAAATGATAACCATGAGAAAAGGAAAGAAAAAGAAAAAAAGTTATTGTGAAAATCAATTATCTCGTAAAGCATGTTATATCCTTGAAGAACATAAAGACATTTACACATAAAAGAGACACGAAAAAAATAATAAATAATAGAAATTTTAAAACTTCATTTACTATATATTGTATTCGTAGTAAATGTACTTTGAACTTGATTGTTTTTTTTTTCCTTTTATTTTCACTTTTCTTTGATTCTTTATTTTCAAATGCCGAGGTTTCAAAAATTCAATGATTATTAACACAATACATTGATCAAATATCTAATCCGAATAAATGTAAATTTTTATGATTTTATTATTCTATTATTATAAATAATATTTAATTTATTATTATTATTATAATGATGATTAATTTTATTGTAAATTTAAAATTATAAAACTCCCTTTTTGGCTATGCTATTATTCTATATCAAACAGCCCCTATGTATGTATATATAAATTTCGATTTTGTTGGTGTCTCTCTCTCTTGTGCTGGCCTACACAGTTAATGCACCACGACGTCGGCGGCCAACAACAGTCAGGGATTTTAGGGTGATATTCCCCGGGACATAGGGTTTAGATAAGCCGATCGATTCACAGTGTTGTTATTAACAAAGTAAAAAAAAAAAAACCAGTTGGATGCCAAAAACTGTTAATAATACAAATATGCAAAATATTTTACAATAGACAAAGTAGACAAGATGACGTTGAAGAACAAAGAAAAAATATATAAGAATGATGATAATGATGAGAAAGAAAAGTAGCTTTTTTCATAAATGCATGTATGAAAAAGGACTTTGTTGCTGATGGTGTATTGTTGAAGAAGAGAAAAAGAGAAAAAAATGAAAGTAGAGAACATATATTACGAAAGGGGATGCTATGGGTTTTAATATATTTTTTTTTTTTTGGGACTTTTGAGAAGAGAGGAAATGACCGCACCCTTGGAGGAGGGTCTCTCTGTGTCCTTAGAATTTGAGAAAGATAGAAAAAAAGAAAAAGAAAAAAAAACATGAAACACGTATTTGAAATATCCTTATGGTTATAATGTTAATATCTTTTTGGTTCTGCAGGTTCTCTTAAGCTTCTCTATCTCATTCTCGAAAATTTAACTTGCCTGTAGAACGATCGATAACCGGCGTGCAAAGCCAACCCAACGGAACACCCGTCGGTTTTTTTTTTTTTTATATATTTTATTTATTCTTTTTTTATTATTGTAAAATATATAGCCAAGCTGTATAGCATACTCACTTGAATTTATCGATCTTTCGACGGACAATTTTCCATCTCACTTCAGACCCTCATCTTCATACCTCTCTCGATCCCAAGATATACACTTGAAACTACCTAGTTTGCAAAAGAAGGAGGAGCTAAATATACATTTAGATCCCAACGAATTTTTTTTTCTATTTATTCTATTTCTTTTAAAAAAACAAAAAATAGAAATTTCTATTCCACTTGAAAAATTTCTATGTGTTTTTGTGAGCATCTTGGAAATAAAAAAATATTTAAAAAATTCTACACACAGGCATATAGAGATTTAGAAAAACAAATTTGTAGAAAAAAAAAAAAAAATTATATTTATTTATTTTAAATGATTTTTAATGATTTTAATATTACATGTACATATTAATATATTTTTTTATATTTTGAACATTAAAGCCTGGTAGATAACTAATGTAAATTTATAAAAATGATAAATTAATTAATAATCATATGCCTATGATGAAAAATAAAAATAAAAAAAAAAGCCTGCATTTAACAAGTCTAAATAGTGTGATAAAATTTCTATACGCTTATTCTCCGACTGTAGAATTATAAGTATGTAACAATATTAATGATATATATTCCTCGCAAAAAAAAAAAAAATAAACATTTAAATAAAAAATGAGTTAAATTATATACACACACTCTGTACGCATGCTATTTTTTTTTAAAATGTAATATGTGTGTGGTAGAAAGGAAAATAAAAAATTATAAACGAAAAAAAACTAAAAAAAAAAAAGTGAGAAATTTAAAAAAAAATAGACGTTAATGTAAAAAAATTGATAAAAAAGCAAAAAAAAAAAAAAAAAAAACTCTTCCTTTAGTTGTATGAAAAAAAGGCTAGATTCACGTAGAGTAGATAAAAGAATTGATAATAATTTCGATTCTTAAATTATAAATAAATAAAGACTAAATAATAAAAATGTTTTTTTTTTTTTAAATCTTGTAAAATATATAAAAAGGATAAATTTAAAAAAAAAAAATTCCTCAATATGTCTAAAGTGCGTATGATAAGCAAAAAAATTAAAAAAAATAATTTTTTTTATATATAGACAGTGTGATACACAAATAAAAAGTAAAAGTATGAGTGTGACGAAGAAATTTGTTGGAGCGGATGAATGTTAAACAGAGCGGTGTAAATTTGTTCTTCCTTTTAATTAAAATTATTATTTAAATATATTTTTTAGCTTTGAAAATTATCTAGATTATTTCGAACAAATCGATGATTGTAAAAAAAAAAAACAACAATGATTACTATATGAAAAAAGTAACTTAAAATAAATTTATATCTGATGATTGAATTAAAAACTCAGTGATTTGAGTTTTTATATTGTAAATAGTTGTGTATTATAATAGATATTGTATACATATTGAATATATAACATTCATCATTGATGAATAATCAAATTGACTGTAAAATGCCATCGAAATATAATTTATATTTCATGTTAAATAATTTTTTTTATTTGTTATTTTAATTTATTATTATTTTCATATATAATTTCCAATTTATTTTCATTTTTATAATATTATTTAAATATAAATTTTTGCTAGATAATTAAAGCTACAAATAATCTTAAATATTTTTTTTTTTTTTATCAAAATTACATTCAAGTAAATGTACCAATTGTACTTAAGTCAAAGAAAAAAAAAAAAGAATAATTTCTATTTATTTATTCTGTGATAGATACATATTTAATTTCGATTTATAATTTTTAAATATATTTTTTTTTTTCTCTTTCGACATATAGTTATTTGGTTTTTTATTTTCAAGACATGCTGAGAATTATTATTTTATATTTTTTCCATTCGTCTCACATTTTTAGCCACTTTGCGGCACATTGCTAAGTTGTCTCTTATTTCAGTGTTCTGTATATATTCAAACACACATGTGCATTCATTACGTACACACCATCATTCAACACATGCTTTTGTATTTTTATTCACAGAAAAAATTTTTTTTAAAGAAGAAGAATATAAAATAAATATAAAAAAATATGTTCTAGTCGAATGAACGTAGGATAAATAAAAAAATATACACCAGTGTGTATAAATCGTTTGAAGGTAAAATGGCTTTGGATTCATCAAGGATCAGGTAGGTAACATTAGAAGACCTAGACTGAAAAGAAAAAAAAAATATATAAATTTAACGTAACGCTTGCCAAGTGGCATAAAGCTCCAAAACAACATTCAACCTCGAGTGGATCCAACCAAAAATTTAAAATAAAATTTATATTTTTCATTAATTATTAATTATTTAATAACAATCATTAAACATTAAATCAAAAAAAAATTATTAAAAAATATACCTATCTAACCATGACGAAATTACTATATTTTTTTTTTTTCAAATTAAATTGGGCAATACATTGAGCCTAGGGCAAAATATACCTGATGTTGATCAACTTCAAAGAAATAAAAAAAAAAAGGTTCTAAAACCCAACGATAATAATCACAATTTTGCTATTATTATTTTGTCTGACATAATTTATTTTTTTCTCTTTTATTTATTATTATTATTATTTTCATTACTCATTGTTCTTTCAAAGTGTGGTTTACTTTTTTAGAATATATGATTTTTTTTTATATCGTCAAGGTAGACATGACAGGCCAAAAAACCAGTCATTCTTTGTTGGATTCTCAAGTTATCCAAGTGACCAATTCACAATTCGACAAGAGTGTTTGTTCAACGTACCCCATACACTTTGCCAACTTATTATTATTATTTTATCATTATTTACATGTGAATAATTTCATGATTTTTTTATTTATTTTTCTTTTTTTTTTTTTCGTCATTTATAATCAGATTTATAATAAATAATAATAAAATTGTGATTCATGAATCAGGTGAGTGTGCTTATTTCCTTCATCACTTTTACTATACCCCATGTACTAAATAAAAAAAAAAAAAAAAAAGAGATAAGCAGACTTTGGAATCGACACGAAGTAACTGGGATTCCTCGACGAGGTCGTGTGTTATGTCTCCTAATAGGTTTAGGTAAAGAAAAAAAATATAAATGCGTTGGGGTTTCAGGAAGATCACGTATACTGGATTTATTTATTTTATATTTAAACCTTGTCGTGAAAAATAAATAGTTGTATTGATTATTTTTTAGTTGAAAAAAAAATGAATAAAAAAAATTGTTGATAATGACATATAGATAATTATGGATTGATCAAATATTGATAAAATTTGTGGAGTATGTATTACTGAATATTCATAGATCAAGGTAATAATAGTATCAAGATTTTGAAAGTTTAAAAGATATCTTTTTTTTAGAATGAATAAAATTTATATTCAATGGTATTTAATTGCTGGTGCCCGCATTTGTCAGTCGATTGTTGTCTCTGTGTATTTATCTTTAGTTGTTATTTTTATTATTTTTTTTTTTTTTTTGTTATTTTCACCCTTGACCTCCTCTTCCTCTTTCGTGTTATTACTGTTTCATGGAAAAGGTGATGTAAAGATGAGGGGAATAAGGGGGTACATTGCTTGTTGAAATATTTGGCTTCTGATATTATCAGACAGACAACTGACGCTGGTAATGCCAACCCACCCATCAGCCCACATGACAACCTGGCTCAAAAATTTTATATTTTTAAATAACAAAAATATTATTTTTTTTATTTTATATTAATTATATATTTTTCATTTTTTTTTTTTTTAATTAAAATAATTATTGGAATACACAGATGTTTGTGGTTTTTTTCGTATTTAAAAAAAAAATCACAGACTAAATTATAGGTCGAAAAAACAATATATATTTTTGATGAGTTTGCAAAAATTTATTTATATTTTTTTTAATACTCATTTTCCCGGAAATGTTATAATAATTTTTTCCTTTATTTTATAATTTTTATATTCATTTTTACCGGAAGTGTAAAATAGTTTTTTAAAATTTATTTTTTTTTCTTTTTTAAATTTTTAATAAGATTTTAATTTATTATTGTTATGAAAAATAATTAATAAATATTTTTTTTTTTTGACTTGAATCGTTACTTGACAATAAATATTTTTCATTAAATAATAATAATAATATTTTTATTTAAAATAAATTAAGCAACAATTAAATTTCAAAATTAATAAAAAATTTTTTTACTACATTTTTTTGTTTAATAATGTAATCAAAAACAATGTCAATGTCAAATAAATTATATAAATAAAATTTTTCATAAAACAGTCATCATAAAAATCATAATAACCATAATATTGATTTTTAAATTTAATAATAATAAAAATGAAAAATATATATATACGAAAAACGAGTTAAAATTAAAATGAACAGTCAAAGTAAAGTTGACAAATTTATAAATTTTTAAAATACAAAAAAACAAATTTATATTTAAATAATTGTATAAATAAGTACTGATAATAACGATATACAAAATAAATATACTCTTTTTTTTTTTTAATCAACGCAATATCGTGATATTTTTTTTTTTATCAATGAAAAATTATTTGATAAAAAATAAAAAACATTTATTATAATTTTCTCTTTAAAAATTGCAAATCACTTCTTCTATTATCAAAAAATAATAATTAAAAACAAACTATTAAACAATTTAATTTTCATATTTATTTTTTCCAAACAAATTATTAATTTTTTAAAATAAAATTTTAATCGATCAACCAATATACTTTTCCAAAACTACTATTACAAATTTATTTTTTTTTAAATAGCAAGTACTTTTAAAGGTGTCTTCTTTACCTCATAAACAAGTAGTATAATAAATGCATGAGTAGGTAAAGTAATACAAGATCAAACACGATAAAAAAAAATAATTAATTCAAGGGATGATTTCACCCCCCAATTAATCTACAAAATTAATCAAATTAATAATCAATACGACAAAACTCCGCCCATGTATATCTCTTATCAAGACATCTCATAAAAAAAATATAATCATCATGATAAAAATTATAATTATTAATGAAATTTACAAGATAATAAAATACTATTTTAATAGTAGTAAAGGGGGGGAGAAGTATTGGCGCAGCTGGTCGCTTCATCAAACGACACGTAAGTATTTGTAGTTTAAAAAAAAAACACCGCAGCGCCAGTGCCCCGTCAGCGTATAACTATCAACCTCGTCAGTTGTCAAAATATTAAATATATAAATAAATAAAATTAATTAATAATTATTATTATCTCATCAACAATTTTTTATTATCATTAACTCATCAACACTGTGACAATTATTAAATAATAATTAAAAAATTTTTTTTATTTTAGAGTAAAGTCGTGGCCACTTGGCTCGCGTATGTTCATCAAAAAAAAAATTCTAGAAGAACAACAACAAAAAACAAAAAACAAATAATAATAATATATTATTTTATAAATATAATTTGGTGATAATTTATTGGTTTGATGATTGTGGATTGACGTATATTATATATTTTTTTTTTGTTTTCAAATTTATATTTTAAATTTTTATTTTTTTTTGGAGTAAATGATAATATTGATAAAATGCGAGCAGCGGTGATAATGCTCATAAGTGTTGCACTCACGTGCGTTGTTATTAGTAATGCATATTATCAAAAAAAACAATTTTATCCATCTGTTGTTTATATCACCAAGTCAAATCCAAGTATGGCTGTAAGTATTTTTTAATAATTTTCATTTTTTATATTGTCATTTCAACCTTGTAATGAATATATTTTGATCAATCATCTAACTTTTTTTATTTATAATTTGACAGGTTATTTATTTACAAGGATTGATACTTGTTTTTATGACAAATACATTTTTGAGAAAAATTTTTTTTGGCAATCTTCGAGCAGCTGAACTTGAGGTATGATTAATTTAAAATTACCATAAATTTATTGACATTAATTTTTATATATTTGTCTTTTAGCACTTGGTGGAAAAAGCTTGGTATGCAATAACAGAAACTTGTCTGGCGTTTACTGTTTTTAGAGATGATTTTAGTCCAAAATTTATTGCACTATTTACACTGTTATTGTTTTTAAAATCATTTCATTGGCTTGCTGAAGACAGAGTTGACTATGTAAGTGTTAAAATAAAAAACAAAAAGACAACAAATATATTAATAATTAAATTATATTAATAGATGGAAAGAAGTCCAGTTATCACCTGGCTATTTCATATACGTGTTGCATCATTATTATTTTTATTATCATTTGTTAATGTAACAATGATTGAGTATGCATACAATTCAACATTATCAAAAGGTGCATCAGTACAGTTGGTATTTGGTTTTGAGTATGCAATATTATTGACAGTTGTATTAAATATTGCTGTTAAATATATTCTACATACAATTGATTTACAAAGTGAAAATCCTTGGGAAAATAAACCAGTATTTTTATTATATACTGAACTTGGTATTGGTCTCATAAAAGTAAGCAAAATTATTATATTTTTATCTATTTATTGGCATTATTTCTTTGTAAATTTTAATTATTATATTTTTCTTTTTGCATAGGTTATTTTGTACGTGGCATTTGTAACAGTCATGGTTAAATTATACACACTACCATTATTTGCATTTCGTCCAATGTATTATACAATGAGAAATTTTAAAAAAGCATTTCAAGATATTATTATGTCACGTCGTGCAATAAGAAACATGAATACATATTATCCAGATGCAACAGCTGATGAACTTGCTGCTGCTGATAATGTTTGTATTATTTGTCGTGAAGAAATGATATCAGCAAGTAAAAAATTACCATGTAATCATATATTTCATACGACATGTTTACGTTCATGGTTTCAACGTCAACAGACATGTCCAACATGTCGATTAAATATATTGCGTCCAGCAACAGCAACAACTGGACAAAATCAAGCTGGACAACAGCAGCAACAACCACAACAACCACAACAGCAACAAGGTCATCAACTTGGCCATGGACCAGTCCATCAAGCTCAACAACAACAAGGTCAACCAATGCCAAATGTTATTAATCAAGATGGACCAAGACCAGAACAAATTGGTAGTATTAATGGTATACGTACAATGATTGGACAACCAGGTGTACCATTTCCTTTAAATGGTATGCCACCATTTTTCACACCACCACCATTTCCAACAGTTGTACCAATGCCACCAGTACCAACACCACCACCAAACTTAGCATCATTAAGTGATGATGAATTACGTTCAATGGAAGGAAATTTAAGACCAGCTGTTGAATCAAGAATACAAACATTACAACGAGTACAGCTACTTGTTGATGCTGCAGTTATTATGATGAATCAATATCAAAATGCTGCAGCAACAGCTAATATTCCAATGCCAATGCCACCAACAGTTGCACAAACAACACTTGCCAATGATAATAAAATTAATAATAATAATAATAATAATAATCAAGAAGCATCATCAACAACAATTGATACATCATCAAAAATATTAAATAATATTAATGTTGATAATACAACAACACCAACAGATAATCATAGCACAATTAAAAATAATAATGAACCAAGTACATCACAAGTTGATGACGGTGATGATGAAGCTGCGGTGCTTCGTCGAAGAAGACTACAAAAATTTACAACCACGCAAGTCACTGAATAGATTAAATAATTATTTTTTTTTTTCTTTTGTTTTTATTATTATATAAATAAAAATAATTATTTAATTATTCAACTGTTTTTATCAAGAGTTTATATCTATTTTCAGACTCTCGTCTTTAATTCGAATATTTTTTTTTATTTTTTTTCTAATTATTCCAACAACGTGATTTACTGTGTTATTTTATGAAAAATTATTATCTTCTTTTTGTTTTTTTTTTTTGTAAAAATAAGAAAATCGAAACATATGTAATGTGTTTTTTTCTCAAATTAATTATCTGTGTAAATAATTTCAAGGAGCAATTTTGAGGTATGTTGAAATTGACTCGAGTCATTTTAATCATCTTCCATCGTTTAAATATATATTTGTTTTTTTTTTTATATATATGAATATTGCTCCTCTTCATTAATTAATGTAATAAAATGTGTATAAAATATTATATTTAAAAATACTCGTTGAGTAATTCGAAATATAAATAAATTTATTATTATTATTATTATTATTATTATTATTAAGGTTCATGGTTATTTAATAATCTTTAGAAATTAGAAATCATTCTAATTCTAAAGCTTATAATTATAACTATAATTCATTTTAGCAAATGGCTAAGCAATTAACATAGCAAAATAGATTGTGTTAAGAGCTCAATTAATTCCTCAAACATTTGTAACTATTATTTTTATTAATTTTCGTGAATATAACTAAGGAATTAAATTAGACTACCAGCTCTTTCATTAATTATGGAAAATGTAGCTGAGAAAAAAAAGAATTAACAATAGTATTTAATATATTTGAATAAATAAAGAGCTATTGACAGATTGTTTTATAAATTGTTTAAATAATTTAAATAAAAAGCTATAGGAAAAATGGCTGAGGAGTGAATATTGCTGACTAGTTTATTTTTAAAGAATTTATTTAGCTGAAGAAATTAACTCGTAAGCCATTTGATAAAATGAATTATAATTATAATTATAAGCTTTAGAATTAGAAATTTAAAATCTAATAAGCCCTAGAGTGAGGATGCCATATGATTGTTTGACAGAGAACGGATTTTAGCAGTCGGTAATGTCAATTTTTGCCGATAACCAAAAAAACCATCATATGCATACCCAACAAAATAAATTCTATACTTTTCACACTTTTGCATTTTCGTTTATTTAAACAAAGTTTTTTGAAATAAAACGTATTCAAGCTTTTATATTTACTATTCATAAATTTATCGACATAAAAATCAATCTTGCAAGTTCGTATTCTATTATTTTTTAATTTTAAATAGAGTTTTATTAACAAATAAGACTTTATACTTAAAAATCATTCAAAAATATTTATTTACCCGCCTTATGGCAACCATTTTTTTAATATTTTATATATTATTTATGACAAAATAAAATTGCAACCTTACAATTATCATTCTATAATTTATATCATTAAATTATTTATTTATTTATTTATTTATTATTTATTCGCATTATTTAACAGAACGACAATATAAATTTTCAATATATTCCGTATTCCATCGGGAAATATTGAGACTTGTGTGGTTCGCCCATTTAAATCCTAGAGGCGCCATGTTTAGAATTACGGCAGCCATCTAAAAACGCATGTGAGTTTGCACTCTATACTCATTTTATATACTCACTTTACTGCACTTTACATAGAGACATTTAGAGAGTGTTAGAGAGTGTTAGAGAGTTTAATGACCTAGTCGACACAGGTCGTAAAAAATAAGAATATAAACTATTCAAACGCATTAAGTTATTATAATAAATTATTTAGTTGAATTATTATCAATTATTATGGCTGAACGTGAAAATAACTCAGCTTGGATCGAGATTCATATCAAAGCTGAAACAAAGACGGAAGATATATTGGCAATTTTACACAATGAAAATGGTGGTTATGTGAACTCGTTTAGAGATACTTTCAACAATATTTTATTTGTCGAGATGGTTTGTTAATTTTTAATTAAAACTTTAATTATGGCTAGAAATTTTTTATAAAGACATTATTGAAAAATATCATATGGTTTTTTTCAGACTAATCTTGAAACTGCTGTTAATTTGATTGATTACAAGTTAAATGGAGAGCACGTGGTTCATCTTGCACCTTTTGCTAAACATATATTAATTAAAAATTTACCTGAATGGATTAATAATGATCAATTGCAACAAGCATTTCAAGTATTTGGAATAATTCAAAGTTCACGTCTTGCGACAGACCTTGTCAACAATCCTCAAGGGGAAGCTGTCATTGAATATGCAGATTACAAATCCTCTGTTGCTGCTGTGGAAACGTGTAAAAAAAACATTTTTCACATGAATGATGAGTATGTCAATTAACTATTGTTATTATTATTATTATTCTACAAATAAAAATATAACTTATTAAATAACACTTTTTTTTATTTATAGGGCAATTATACCTGTGGATGCTGATCACATCTTTAAAAAATTTGTTCCAGATGAAACTGTTGTTCAATTTAATCCTCGCGTCTGGGAAGAAGGCACACACCAGCACCGCGAAGGAAGTATTGTTAAGCAAACTTTGAAAATTCACGAACAACGCACAGATCTTTTAAATACTCAGCTAAAAAATGATCTGAAACACATCGAAGATAGAAGAATCTTATTAAATGATTATAATGGTAATACAGAAGAAGATTTAACTGGTAAAAATGTCCTATATTATTTTGCTAATAGAAATCCTGTACCTGAAATTCAAGAAAACATAGATATTGTAATGGATGTGGTTAACTACGAAATAATTGATCATAATGATGAGATAGAAGAAGAAATACCCAATGGAAATATTGAAAATTAAGTGATCATTAAATTGTCTTTTTTTTCGATTAACATGTAATTTATTATTATTATTATAAATTATTATTATCGTTAGTTAAATTGAAGTAGGTCTATTTAAAACAAGACCCACCAATTCCTAGATCAAGAAAAAAAAAATTAAAAAAAAAAAACAAACAATAATAATAATTGATATTTAAAAAAAAAAAAAAAAAACTATAATAATATCTAGAGTTTTTCATCATTGTATTCATGTTTAGTATTATCAAGAATTAATAATTGATGATTGTAATGGATAATTTTGTTGTTGATGCTGTTGTTGAACTAGCCATATGAATAAATTTTTCACTACAAAATGTACATGATTTTGTTTTTTCATCATGTGTTTCTTTATGCCATGCTAATTTTTTTTTAGTATGAAATACTTCACCACAATGACTAATAAAATCTTTTAGCTTTTTTTTAATATTTAAATTTAATTTAAATAATTTATATTGATGACGATTCTTATGTTGTGTTAAATTTGAATATCTTCTAAATGTTTCATTACATAAATTACATTTAACTGGTGCATTACCAGTATGTCCATTCATATGTTCATCAAGTTTTTGTTTTGTTAAAAATGCTTTATCACATACTGTACAAGGAAATGGTTTAATGCCTAAATGACGTTTCATATGTAATTTAAAATTTTGTTTACGATAAAAATATTTACCACATTGTGCACATTCAAGTGGATGTTCTTTTAAATGTAAATTAAATGTAACAACTGATGGAAATTCTTCATTACATATTTGACATTTTGATATGTCATGTAAACGTTTTGCAACTTCAGTATTATGTACACGTTTATTATGTATTTGTAATGAACGTTCAGATGTAAATTTTTGACTACAAATTACACATGATATCTCAGCATTTTGTGGTATAATAATATCTGGTTTTTCATCATTGTCTTCATGTTTAGTATTATCAAGAATTAATAATTGTGACGATTGTAATGGATAATGTTGTTGTTGTTGTTGCAACAGCAGCTGTTGTTGCTGTTGCTGCTGTTGTTGATACTGAAGTTGGTGTATTTGTTGTTGTTGCTGTTGTTGATAACATTGTTGTTCTTGTTGTTGAGGTGGTGGTTGCATTTGATGTAATAATGGTTGTCCTTGATTTGTATTTTGATTTGTATCAATACCACCAGGTACAAATATATCTTCAAATGCATTCATTCTTCTATCAAGTAATTTAATATCTTTACTATCATTTATTTCTAATGTACCTGAATTACTACTACTACTATTACTTGGTCCAGCTTCTTTGTGGACAGTTGTACTATGCACACGACGTTCTTTTGGACAATCAAATATTTCATTACATTGTGAACATTTAAATGTACGTTGTTTTGTTGGGATTTTACGATCACCATCAAGAAATAAACTTGATGTAAAATGTCCAGCTAATGATCTACTATCTAATAATGGTACACCAGTTTCATTATCACTACCTTCTGATTCTTCCCAACTTTCACGTGCCATTAAATCATATGATGTTGACATACGTGATGATTCTTGTCCAACATATAACTGAAATTAAATTAAATTAAATTATTATTGCTATTATATTTATTTATTTATTTATTTAAAAAAAAACAAGAAAATATTTTATTACCTGCCAAGCTGAATTTCAGTACAACCATTACTTTCTTGTTCTGATAATTCACCTCTTGGTGGCATTGTTTCATCAGCTCTCATATTAACACTTTTAATTTCTTCATCAATACCAACACCACCACCACCTTCACTACTTGCCATTGATTGTTGACTTGTTGCACTTATTGCTTTTTGTGATGATTCACTTATAAATGTACTTGGTACTAATATTTGTAAACCATCAAATTCAAATACATTTGATAATGGACATGAGTGTGCATCTTCATTAATATTAAGAAGATCACTATTTGGTATATTATTTATTATTTTATTATTCATTGATTGAAAACTTTTTGTTTCATTACTTGTTGTTGGATTTGTTATATCAGATAAATCAAGGGGATCATGATTTTTATTCATTGATAATGATGATGGTGTTGTGGTTGTTGTTATTGTTGTTGTTGATGATGTTGTTTTATTATTTGTTGATGATGACATTATATAATTATCAATTATTGATGATGATTGTTCTTGATTTGAATTTATTGTATTCAATTGTGGAAATGAACTAACATGTTCAGTTATAACTGATTGATAGACATTATCATTTTGTTTATTATTTATAATATTATTTGTTATTGTTGATGTTATTGTAGGTACTTTACGTCCAGTAGGATAATTTTTATGTATATTTTTTTGTTTCATACGTATTTCTTCATCATCTTCGTCTTCATCCTCTTCATCCTCATCTTCATCATCATCATCGTGATAAGTTTTAAAAGTAACACGTTCAAATGATCTTGGTGGTGTTGTTTTTGATGATGACGATGTTGTTGATGGTGGTGTTATTACTGCTGCTGTTGCTGACGACGACGACGACGATGATTGATGATAATTATCTTTTAATAAATTTTTACGTCCACGTAAATTTTTTAAACCACTTATTGTTGTTGTTATTGTTGTTACTGGTGTATGTGATGATATTTTATTATTATCAATATCAAGCCTATTTGAATATGATTGTGTTGTTGATATTTCTCCAATTTCCATATCTTCTTCATCAAATTATCAACAATACCTTCAGTAATTGTTTCCATTTTTGTTTATACTAAAAAAACAACAACAAAGATATGATAAAATGTATATTAAAATTAAAAGATATAAAAAAAAATAAACATATTGTTTATTAATTAACCTGCAAAGCTGAATGTTTATATTATTTTCTGTCACACGTGTTGTTTATTGTTGTTTATTGTGATTTGCTGCATTAACTAGATCAACTAGTTGGTTGACTGAATTGGACTGAATTTAACTTTACTTATTTACTTAGATGGCAGCTCGGTATAATTATTACATCATTTTTAATTTTGCAATTATAGTGTAATTATTTAATTAAAAAAAAAAAAAAAAAAAAAACCTTGAATAGAATAAGCTGTATATATGTAAAAGTGTATATCTATGTAACTACTGTGGGTGTATAGACGACAGTCTGATCCCTTTTATTTTTTTTTCTTAATAAAAAAAAAAAAAAAAAAAAATCATTTTTAATTTTTTTATATGGGAATAAAAGATGGCAGCTCATTAACACTCCCAGATTTTTAAATTTAAAAATATATAATACGCATTGACTACTTTTTTTTTTTCTTTTGGCTCTTTATTATTAAATTTATATCTTGAGAGAAATAAAGATAGCAATCAGGATTTTTTGGATTTAAATTGTTCAGGATTTTTTCCTCTATCAGTCAGTAAATTTTTAAGACAACCCTTCTTTGCATTTAAAAAATTAATAAGATCAAAATCCTGATAATTATCACGTACATTTACCCCTTTTTCAACTAAGTAAATTTATTTTGCTTCTTTTCCAAAGTTTATTTGATTTTTATTTTTATTTTCATTATTAAATAAAGATCATTAAAAATTAAATTGTTTAATATTTACTATTTTTAATAAATAAATAAATTAATTCAATTGACTATTATACTTGTAAGTTTTTTGAATAAAATATATATTAAACTCAATTTTTTTTACAACCATTAAGACAAGTTATAATTGAAGAACATCCTTTAAATTCTGTTAAACAATTTCTTGTAAAATCAGCATTATGAGTATGTATCAAACCAGCTTTTTTTGCACAAATTCCAGTAAAAAAAACATCACCAAAATGAATAAATGTTTCTGTCAATGAAATTTCATATAATTTTTTAGCAATATTTGTACTCATCACATAGCCTAATGAACTATCCAAATAAAATGGATAATATTTATCATTATATTCATAATCTGGTATATACCTAATAGAAAAAAAAAATTATAGACACATCAAAATTAATTACAAGCATACTTGTTGAATTGATAATTTTTTTTTAACTCTCACTGACCATTGATTAAATGGTTTCTTGACTGGCTGTTCCCAATCTTTCAAACGTCCCATCAACAATGAACCACCAACTATATGTTTTTCTTGATCAAATATACTCTGAATTAAATTTTCAATATTAATATATATATCATCATGAGTTATCATAATGTATTTTGTATTTTGACAATTTTTTGTCACCCATTTTAGTATCATTCCATCTGTTATTGTTGAATTGTAAAATGAATCATCAAAGCTTTCTTGAATTATATCATTATAATAGTCAGACTCTTGTTTCAATTCTTTCTACAATTATATTTATTTATTAATATAATTTGATTTATTATTAATTAATCATAAATATACTCACATTGATTGTAGAATTTTCTGATAGACCGATGAAAAAATTTACTACTACGTTATTGCCATTGTAGTTTTTCATCATGTCAATTGACATTCTAATTTTTTTTCGTTGATTAAGATTTTCAGGATTTGATGTCATAATGATACTGATAAATATTTTTGTTGTATTAAAATTCAAACGAGGTGTTAGTATTGTTGTTTCTGTCTCGGGTTGTATGTAATCACTCAAATTTCTCGATTTTTCGATTGGCCATTCTTCTGAATATTTATAAAAAATAAATTCAATTGACTTGAAAATTAATTATGAAAATTATAATAAAGTTATTCAATAAGTTTCCTATGATTTTCATTCAAAAAAAAATTGTATAATTATTTTGTTTATAATATATTAATATATTATAAAAAATAATATATTATAATTATCAGCACAGCTAGTCATTAATACAACCATCAAAAAATATTTATTTTGATTTCAAAATATTTATAAATAATAATAATAAAAATAGTAAACTGATACTTACCATATTCGATCCTCATTCTGTACTCATTATTTTTATCCTTTGGCATTGCTGCAACTATATTTTGCGAATAAATGATTACCAAAAGCAAATAAAAAAAATTATCCGATAGAAAATTTTTCAGCTTTCGTACCATGATTTTAGAATTTTCGTTTTTGTAAAATTTAAAATTAATACACGAGAATAATTAGATTTAATTTATTTATATCTGAAAATACCGAACAATATATTATAATGAAATAATTAGACTTTACAATTTTTTTGTGGGCTAACATCTGCTTGTAAGCTGCAAGGCGTAAATCGTGTATTTGTTGAGGTGTTTAAATATTATTCACGTGAAAAGTTAAATAATAATCAGTAAAAATACGTAGCTAATAATAATTTATTTTTATTACCAAACGAAAGTGGCTATTTTTTTTTTTTTTAATTACTTGAGGCTTTTTTGTAGTTAAAATATATAGAACAGAGATAAATAAAATGAATAAAAAATTTAAAGAATCAACAAAAAAAAAATACTATTTATTGCACAAATACTTTGCTATATTAAATAATTTTTTTTTCCAATTTATTTATAATTTACAAAATTATTAAGTCAACATCTGAATTGTTTGTTTTAAAAAATTATAATAAAATTATAATAATTATAATACAAAAATTAATTTGATACAATAATTATTATCATCAAAATAAGCTGCCAACTTTCAATAGAAAAAAAAATCAAAAACAGGTATTATATTAATTAAATGAATAAACAAATATTAATTATGTTCAAGTCTGTTTTTTAATAAAGTACTCACTCGATGGTACAACATTTATACGATAATGAACTCAACATGCTGGTGTTGATAAATTAATTTAAAAAACGAAAAAAAAAAAAAAAATTAATTACATACTTTTCAATAATTACAATTTAAAAAAACATGAAAATGCTTTGATATTTGTTAAAAAAGAAAAAAAAACAAAACATCCTCAATAGCACGTGGAGTTTGTATCCTGATTTAAATTTTATTTAATCATTTTTTTTTTTAAATTTAATTAATTATTAATTATTCTATATCTCAACTCTCCTTTAGGTATGAATTAATTTTTTTTTTTTTCTTGTTTTCGTACATTTATTTAATTTTGCCAAATTTACGTTTTTTTTTTAATTATTTTCGCATTCGCCCTATTATAAAATAGAATATCGATATACATATTTACAAATATATACAAAATTCTTTTCTCATTTTCACTCAAAACCTATTTTCAAATTTGTTTTTAATTTTTCAAATTTTCCCATACCTTTATTTTATTTTTAAAAACAATTAAGACAGAAAAAAGAAAATTATAATATAAATATTATATAATTAACGAATTGCACGTTACATCGATGCTGGTTTTTTTCTACATTAATTAATTATTATAAAATCAAAATTTATAATTTAAGCTTTTTAATATTCTAAGATGTACAAAAATTTGTTTTTTATATTTTTTCTATGAAAAGAAAGAAAAAAATTCTTAAATTTGTAATTCTATTTATAGAGACATTTTTCTTTTTTTAACCTTTCATACTGCTCTCTATTCATTTTACTTAATTATTTCTAATATTATTACTTTTATCGTTCATTCAAAAATGAAAAATTATCTAAATTACAAATTCTCCATTGCCAATATTAAATTTAACGAAGAAAAAAATAAATCACAATTATAATCACTTTTTTCAATTTTTTTTTCGTTATTACATATTATTTGTTTTGTATTATTTTTTTTTCTTTCATTTTTTTCTTATATTGTTATTGTTTTGGTACAGCTTTGAAGAATTGTTTTTATTTCACCTAAATTACCCTGAAATACAAATAAAATTATCATCTCGGGCCAATAATTATAACCGAGTAATAATAATTTTTTTTTTCTTTTCTCATTTGCATTCATGACTTGTTAAACTAATTGTTTATTTACTTATGTCTATTTTAATAATATAAATCAAACACAGTTAAATAACAAATAAATATACATTAACTGAAAATAATAATAATTCCACTAATTATTTATGTAGTTACTTTGAAAATAGAAAGATATATAAAGAGAGCAGTACGAATAACCAACATCGATCAGTCTTAATATTGGATTATCCAATAATAATCACCTTAAGCATTGCAAAATATATAAATATACATAAGAATAATAACTATTTATCTTTTATTTATCCCCTTCATATTTTTAATATGTTAAAAAATTGCAAATATTATTTTTTTGACAATTTATTAATATTAAATTTTATTAGATATATATGTATAGGTATGTATGAATCTTAAAAAATCGCCGAAAATCGAAGATCCCTACTCGGATATCGGAATATCCCCCTTTTTCCAAATCTACGAGGCAAAAAAAAAATCGCAAAACATATTATGTTTGTGAATTACATTTTCAAGAAAATGATATTCAACGTTTTTTTGTTGATAATATTTACATAATCAAATACGTGAAATTCCTCGAGATCATGTAACTCTGAGTCTTCATGATTATATCGACGTATATAAAAAAAGAAACAAAAAGCGGGAATTTATAGTTTTTTTTCTTAAAAATTAAAATAAATTTAATACCAATAACTTGTCAATAACCAAAGATTAACCTTTCAATTGTTCATTTATTTATTCTTCGAATGAAATTATATACATTACAATATTGTATTTTAATCGATTATACGATTATACATTTTACATGTATTTTAATTGAAAACAGTTATGAATTTTTTTTTTTCATCTAATATGATATTAATAGCCATATAAGATATTAATTTCCTATAAGAAATGAATAAAAAAGTATGTTGTCTGGGATACGATAATAACCCCTAATAGTCAGTTATCAATAAAATTTGTCATTTATCTACTCTTTTTTAAATAAACTACTGATACTAATTTTTAAATATAGAGATTCATATTGTTTTGTATCAATTTTGAGAAAAACAACTAATTTCAAAAGTTGTTTACGATTTTCCGATATTTCTGCTGCTTTTTTGATAAATTCAACACTTGTGGTCAGAACAAAAAGCTTATTCATCTTTGGTGAATTTTCGAGAACTTTCATGGCTACATCATCAGTAATTTTATTGCTGCGTGGTAGAGCTAATCCAATCAAGTTTTTGAGCAATTTGATTGATGAAGAATCAATGCTGTCATTAATGCCGGCAAAACCAAGATGTGTTAAATTATTCATCTTTGAAATGGCTACTACACCATCGTTGGTTATCCATCGACAATTTACCTTAAGTTTTGTTAATTGCTTTATGGTATTGGCAACAGTATACAAAAAATGATCTGAAGCTTTGAATCCCAACAAATCCAATATAGTTATACTCTTTAACTGGTTTAGCTTAATAATATTTTTGTTTAAGTAACGATCATAAGGATGAAATTTTATACATGTGCGATTAGCTATCATCCACTCTTCTAACTCTCGGAAAATTAGTAAACCACCAAATTCAAATCTTTTCAGAGCCTTCAGTCGACGAAGCACCTACAAAAACAATTATTTATAAGTATATTGAAAATATAAAAATAATACTTTTGATTTTTTTTGTAATAGATGTTAAGTTTAACTTACTATTATTAGGTTTTTTGGAATTACACAAGGTATATAAACGTTTTTGTTCCAATTGGACAAAATTAGATCAGTCAATGTATCTGTAACCCCCAACAATGAAACGATTAAATTAGCAGATATACGTTTATCTTTAGGTTGAAATGTAATCGCTAGTACTTTGAGCTGAGATAGACGTGAATATGATTCGATATCAAGTATATCGTCCTCATAGGTGAATCTCAATCGAAGTTCCACGAGATTTGGACAATATTCATTAATAACTGGCACTATGTTACTATGACCATAAGCTGTCAAGTCTAATTGTCTTAAATAACGACCACATTTATTAAGCAATGATTTTAAAAAGCTCAATTTTTCCTCGGGTGTTGTAAATTTCTTCAAACAATTTGGATTCTCAGCTCGTTCCCAGTGAGTGAGTTGAAGTTTTTTGACATTACTCCAAGAATAATCAAGAGCTCTTTTCCATTTTTGACATACTAAAAAATAAATAAATTATACAAATATATTAATTATGGTAATTAAATTTTTTTTTTTTCTGAATAAATTGATATTGTACTTATCACATACCTAATGCAATTTTAGGTCTTTCCCATACTGGCACATACATGAATATTTCAGCTAGACAATCGTCATTAACACTGTCAATTATTATACTTTTGGCGTGCTCAAATATTATATTTTTGGCGTATGAATGATCATGATGCTGATAGTATATCTAAAAAAAAAAATGAATATTTATATTTTACAACAATAATTCAATAATTAATCTACATGCATGTTCTTATTACAGTTATATTTTGAACTGACCTTATTATTCTTTTCGTTCAAGGAAGGTGTTGACATTTCACTTGTAACCTTACGTTTTTTATAAAAAAGGTTTTCCGACTCTAATTTACGTTTTTTTCTGAACTCATTCATATTTGATAACATTAAAATTTGTTATTTACTGCTATCAAGTTTTGGTTTAATATTTTTGTTTATCTGTTTAAAATATTATACTTCTGATATATAATACTTTTAAAAAACAGAAACTTAGAAAAAATTCCCCCCCCCCCCGTCGGGATTCGAACCCGAGTATTTTGCCTTCGGGGCAAATGCCTTGACCTCTAGACCACAGGGATTTATAAAAAGATTCCCAAGCTCTATGTTTTTTACTAAACAGTAAACATAACCAAATATCAGAAACAATTGACAGTAACGTTTTGTTCTGAACTCACTTATATTTGATAACATTAAAATTTTGTTATTCACTATTACCAAGTTTTGTTTAATTTTTTTTATATCTCTATACATTAATTGTATTATAAAAATTTGGTAGTCACTACTACAAGTTTTGTTTATGTCAATACATTAATTGTATAATAAAAAATTTGGTATTCACTACCAAGTTTCGTTTAATTTTTTTTATATCTCAATACATTAATTGTATTATAAAAAATTTTTAAGCTTTGTTTTTTACTACAGAGTAAACATAACCAAAGATCAGCATCAATTGACAGCTGACATTATAGACACAACACGAAGCACAAACCAGGGTGAATTTAAATTACAAAGTACGTGCCGACTCAAGTCGCTGCGAAGATTCCAGTGCGAAACTGCGAACCAGAGTTGCCTGGTACTGGAAGGGGCAAAGCGCCACGGTGCGGCTCGGACGGAGCCGAACAGAGCCGAAAAGCGCCATTTTTTTTTTAGTACGAGGAGCCAATAAAAGCGCCAAACTTTAAACCACTTAAATTTTGCTCTAAATAAATTAATTTTTGGTCTAGAATCTAGATTAATCCCTTAGTAATATTTTCTATATTCAACTAAAATTATTGTGCGAAATGGCTGAGTAATTAATGTAGACTAAGAATTAATTTATTTGGCTACTTCTTCCCTTAGTTATTTTTGCCATAATTAATTAATGAAAAAGCTATTGGCAAATGCTTCTAAGAAAAAGATGTAGCCAAATAAATTAATTCCTAGACTATATTATTTTGGTTTTGGTTTTATGACACATTTATCATATGAATTTATGGTTAGACAAACTGAAAAATTAAAACCAGGATCAAAAATTGTTGTTATTGCTGGACTAGATAAAGCAAGACCAAGGGTAGCAACTTTGATAATTTAGTACAATATGACCACCCAAAAAAAAAATTTTTTTTTGATCTCAGGTCACCTGGCAACTCTGGGTCCCTGGAGCGAACTGGCTAAATACATGTAAGGCAATGTATGTAAATTGTAATGGCTATATCGGCGATTTGCCAGCCACCAGAACTCCAGAATGCCAGAAGTCTGAAAGGGGATATTATCATTTATCATATCCGAGACAACATGTTTTTGTGTTGGTTTCTTATAGGAAATTTTCTCACGAAACGTCGTCTGAAACGAGCAAAGCGCTACGGTGCGGCTTAGACGGAACTAAAAAACAACAAATAAAAATAAAACAATAAAAAAAAATTAGATTCCAACCAATTCCATTCCAACAATCAACCCAACAAGCCCAAATCAGCCATAGACGCCAAGTACATAAAGTGAAACACAAAATGAGAAATTTTTATTAAGGCGTCTAAATAAATATTAAATATAGGAAAAAAATATCAAAAATTAATTAACAATAAATTTAATTTTATTTCTTCATTCATCAAATTAATATAAAATTTAAGGTTACATAATTAATATCAAGCTCATTGATGCAATAAAATTTTAATAATCAAAATTAATTATTATTAATTATAAAGTATTTTTTTAAATAATGTATTTGTGATGTATCTCGTCAATAAAAGACGAGGATATTGTTATTAATGTCTTTAAAATTTAATTATTCTGACGAAGTGGAAGACGAAGATAATATTCAACAAAAAAATTATCAAACAGTCAAGAATTATCGTGGTGTCAATGGTAACAGTATCACTCTCACCCAACGTATTGATAAAAGTTTTAAAAAAAATCATCAAAATAAAATTGTACAATTTGAGTTAATTAATAATAAAAAAATAACAGCTTTACATATTGATTTACCAATAATCATTGGAATTTTTTTACTCTGGAATTTGACAAGTTATCATTCAACAGTTTATTTTTTAATTACATCTTATATTTTATTGAGATTAAAATGTGTATTGTCAACTGTTGAAAGAGGTAATTTTAATTATTTATTCACTTGATAATTTTCCTAAAAACTATGTTAATTTGTTTGTAAATTAAAATGACAATTTTGTTTTTAGATATATTGTTGGTTGTTGAATCAGTTGGTATCCAAATAATTGGCAAAAAACAATTATCCTGTTTTGAAACAAGTAAATTTTTACCCTGGAATACAATTGATGATGTATTTATCAATGAAGTTATAATTGGTCAACGAGTACTGTACTATTTGACATTTTTAATAAAAGATATATCTGTTGGTAAAAATAAAGTTGAACTGGTACCATTATTTGTTGAATTAAAACCAGAAATAAAATGCCTGGAATACATGTACGAACATCTAGCCAAACTGATTGGAACAAACATGAAAAAGATCAAGCATTAACTGTACCAGGTTCATACTGGTTATGTCATAAAAAAACAATATTTAAATTTACATTTAAATACCCAAAGTATAATAGAAATGTTAAAAAAAAATTTCAACATGATAAAGAATTGATGAAAGTAATCAGAAGAATTATTAAATCACAACCAATTTCAAAGCAAGGACAACAATTTGGTACTCGTCATCTTTTGGTGACATACAGTAAGTTTTTAATTTTTTAAATAATATTAATAAACAAATAAAAATTAATTTATTAATTTTTTCTTTTGTTAGATCATAGACCCTGGGATCGTCAAGATAAAATATTTGCAAAATTAAAATTTGATGAAAAGCCAAATGTCACTGTTTATCATAATGAATTTTTTTTAACTGTTAAAATATTACTTGTTGATTTACGTCCTGATAATCGTCGTGATTTTGTTGATGGTCTTATTGTTTATGGTGATAAAACAAATGACACAATTATCATTGATCAAAACTCAACGACAAATTCAAGTCTTGATGATTTATCAAATGACAATTTAAATATATCAATTGATAAAAATAATGATGAAGAAAAAATAACAGATTCATCAGTAACAATTTATGGTGATCTTGATAATTCACCATTAGATCAAAGTGAATCAGAAGTACCAATAGAAATTGATTCATCATTATCATCACCATTAAATGACATGCAAGAAACAATTGATATGCCATATCAGTATTTAATTGAACGTGATATTGAAAAATCAAAAACATTAAATAAACGTAAATGTACTGTTGGTACAAATTATAATTCAATACCCAGTACATTTATCATTCCTGATGAAAAAATAACTCATGAAAAATGTGAAACAATTGTATCATCATTTGGCAATAACAATGGTCAAACAAATATAGATAATATTATTGATACAACAAATGAAAGTAAAGATAAAAAATGTGATAAAATTAAACCACCACCATTGATACTACAAAATGATAATAATAATTTTAAAAATATATCAAATGAATTAAATAAAATAATAAAATTACCAATTGATATAGAAGAAAAAATGAAATCACCAATTAAAATAAATGAAATGACACCAATAAAATCACCATCATCGTTTTTTAAATTAACATCAACACCAACACAATCACCATTATCAAAAAATCATTCAATATCAAATTTAATTGATCAAATAACACCAAAATCAGCAAATATAACTGATCTTGTTATGGAAGGTTTAATGTTTACAATAAGACAAGATAAAGATAGTTTAACTGTTGTTGAACAAAAAACAAAATTAGAACCAGATGAGGTACTTGAAAATTCAGAAAAAATTGAAACTCAAGAAGGTGCTGAATGTCTAGTCAATTCAAGTTTATTAAAATTAGAAAATTTAATAACAAAAATTGATAAATCAAATTCAAATAATAGTAATAATAAAAATAAAATAAAAAGCAATAATCTTCCATGTTCATATTTTGGACAAAATATTGATAATCATAATTATAATGATGATTATTTAAATAATAAAAATAATAATAGCAATGTTGTATTATTAAATAGAATGAGTAAATCAGAAGTTGATGAATTTTTTTCACTTGCTAAAAAAAATGTTTATCCTGATGAAACAAAAAATAAATCAATTGATTCAATTTCAATGGATGTTGATGATTCAAAGAGTGAATCTGGTGAAGTGATTGATTCAAAAAGTGAATCTGCTAAATCAATTGATTCAATGCCAATGGATGTTGAGTATATCTACCCTGATTTCAAGGATGATTGTCCAAAAGAAGTTGAAAAAAATAATAAAAAACAAAAAAAAATAAAAGGAAGAAATGTAAAATCAACAGATGATAGTGATACAGATGTTATTGATGATGAGGATGATGATGACAATGATGATGTAAATAAAAATGATAAAACTGGTAATGAAAGTGATACACCAAGCATGGCTGATGAGGATATTATACCAGAAGCATTGCAAAATAAAATTGACATAAATCATGATGAATCAAATCTTCTTATGGATGATCATGATGATGGTGATGAAGAGGAGGAAGAGAATTATTACACACCACCAGATGTTTCATTTAAATCAAAAAAACTAAAAGCTAAATCTCCAAGAATTGTATCAAATGAAGTAGTTAGTTTTGATTTATCAACATTACGTTCTGTTAAATCAAACAGGAAATCAACTGATACAGATAAATCAAATGATGCAGATAAATCAAATGATACAGACAAATCAAATGATAGTGATGATAAAACTACACCTGAAGATTCTAACGTTCAAACTGATGATGAAAAAATTAATTCTGATGATACAAAAATTATTCATGAAGAAGTAAATGATGATAATAAAAATACCAATTCTGATGAATTAAAAATGCTTGACGATAATTCAAAAATAGAAGATGAAAAGAAAATAGAAAATACTGAAATTTTAAAAGATACAAAATTGGATGATAAAAAAATTACAAATGACAAAGAAAAATTAATAATAAACACAAAAAAGCTAGATGATTTGAATGCTAATGACAAGAGTCCAGATAATACAAATAGTATTATCAAAATGGAAATTGATAATGACACTAAATCATCAAATTCATATAATAAAAGATCGAGAAAAAAATCTCCAGTTGTACCAAGATTAACAAGAAAAAGTTTATCAATGAAACGTAAACTTGAAGAATTAAATAAGAATGATCAACCAAGAAAAGATGTTGAAATTGAAATGTGGAAATTTTTACAAGACATGTCAAGAGGTGTTCGAGTTGTTGTAAAACGTCTTGATTTATCAGACATGTCAAATATTGTTGCTAAAAATTGTATCAAATAATAATATAATTTTAACTATGTACATACTTGTGATAAACAATTGTTCATACAATACTTGGAATAAAAATTAAAAATAACATAATTTTAATTATTAATATTTACATCTACTTGAAATATGTAGTTGTTTTAATGATATTTAAAATTCACATTATAAAAATTATCATATAAAAATCATAATAATAAAACTTGCTTATTTTATAAAAAAAAAAAATATAATTGTTAATTATTATTTATGATTAATAGAATTAATTAGTTTAAATAATTGTCGAATTTTTTTATGTTAAATTTTGTTAATTAATTGATGATGATTTGTCTCTTTTCATTTGATCCAATATTATTCTTAAATTTTGAATTTCATTTGTCATTTTTTTATATTTATCTAAATCATTTGATAAATTTTTTTCCATAAATTTATTAAACAATTCTTTCTGATAATCTGTGATAACTGGTTTTGGTAACTTTTTTGGTTTATTTAATTCAACAGGTTGCATCTAAATTAAAACAAAAAAATTATTAATAAATAAATTTTGTTATTCATATTTTAATTTATATTTTTAAGAAAAAAAGTTAATTATTTACAGCAATTTGACTTTCAAGCTGAAGTGATTGTTTAAACAATTCAGCACATTTTTTTGGATATCTTTCTCTGGTATCTGATAATTCAAAGACAGCATCTTCACACTGTTCCTCCAAATCAGCTAAAATAACAAAAACAATAATATTAAAATTAACAAAATAACAAAACATCAGACATAATAAAATGAAAAAATAAATTTTTATTAACTCACCTGAATCATTAGCCATAATTATAATTAAAATGCCTAACTGTGACCTTTGTAATGACCTCACAAAAATACTCAATATTATTGTAAACAATGTATTATATTAATTCAGCTGATTATTTTAATTTATGTTTACTCCGCCATTTTGTGTATGAGTGTGTTATGACACATTGCTGTCATTGACACACAAACACACACAGAACTGAGAGAAAAAGAAAAAGAATAATAATAAACACCGGCTAAACTCCAATAAAAAAAAAAAACAAAAAAACAACGGCTTACATTTTCCGGCTCACAGTGAAGTGATCATAATTATTTCGCAGTTTAATTTTTTTTTTATTACGTATTTATCAGAGCTCCTGTTGGTTTCGTTTAGTGCTTCTCATAATAATCGAAATATTAAATTCAATATCAACATCAAAGACACAAGTAGATAAATTATTATAAATAATTATTGTGTCTGAACATTTCGTGTCTGAAGCTGCTCCAAAACGTAAATCATCCAACACAAAATTGAAACAAAAAAAGAAGAAGGTTAGTAAAATAATATTTCATGCATCATTTATTTTGATAAATTAATTTATTATTTTTTTAATTTAAATATTTTTAATTTATTGCATTTTTAATTATAAACAAGAATTTTTTATTTTATTATTTTTTAACTTGTTTAAAAGTTGATTGAACTGGGTAAAAAAAATAATATAAAATATGCAAAAAAATATGAAGATGCCTGAGGGCAAAATACTAGAGGTGGTTTTAGAGGTCATTGATCGTCGGGATGTTGGTAAAAAACACCGTTATAATTTTGCCTAGTTGGCTGACCGATCTCGTCGAAGAAGAAGAAGTTGTTATTTTCTCTCCTTCTCTTCATCTACGTTTATTTTATTTTATTATAATTCAACTTGTTCTTGCAGCTAACAATATCTTGAATATTCCAGACTGTACCAGCTATACAAATCATTTATAAAAATAAATAAGTTAATTAAATAATTGTTATTATTGTTGAAACATTTATCAGGTGAATAAATAAGTATTTATCTTAAATTTTAAATCATTCAGAGTCACCAGGTGATATCACATTGACACGTATACATAATTTACCTTTTTTTTTTAATCGTGGCAGATAAAACGAACTGATTTATCAATCAACCAATCAACCAGCATTGATAATAGTATATAATTATCATTTTTTACAAATGAATCAGCAAAAAAATTATTTTTCATTAAAATAAATTATAATAATTGATTTTTGTTTGTGTTACAGTTGAAGTATTTTAACAATGGGTTATTTAAAATCATTGGGAACTGGTTTTGTATGGATATGCACAATTTTAGCAGCCATAACATTTATACCTGGACTTCCACCTCAAATTGAAACAACACCATACAAGTAAGATTAATAAAAATTCTAAATAACCAAGACTACCAATATGTGTTAATTAATTTTTAAATTGTTATTTTAAATTTATAGTGTTAAACAACCAATGGCATTGAATAAAGAAAGAAATGGTAGATTAAATAATCCTGAAATACTCTTTGATGGTGAAATTCATGGTCCAGAATCATTTGATATTTATGATGGTGTTTTATACACTGGTTTACATGGTGGAGCTGTTGGTAAAATTGTCAACAATAAAATCATTGAAGTCGTTAAATTTGGCAATAAATGTGATGGTGTTTATGAGGAAGAAAAATGTGGACGTCCTTTGGGTTTGAAATTTGATAAAAATGGTAAACTTTTTGTTGTTGATGCTTACTATGGTATTTTCAAGGTCGATGTTAAGACTAAAAAATACGAAAAAATTATTGATTTAACAAAACCAATTGATGGAAAAATTCCAGTACTTGCTAATAGTATTGATATTGCTAGTAATGGTGATTTATACTGGACAGTTTCTAGTTCTGATTTTAAATTAAATGATTTAGTTTATTCATTTCTTGCTGATCCATCAGGAAGGTAAATAAAAAACAATAAAAATTTAAGTAAATTATATTTAAATTGAATTTTTTGTTAATATATTTTAAATTTATTATCAACAGATTAATTCGTTACAATGCAGCAACAAAAAAGAATCAAGTTTTATTAGAAAATCTTGGTTTTGCAAATGGTGTTAAGTTGAGTGATGATGAATCATTTGTACTTGTTGCTGAAACATTGTCATCAAAAATTATAAAATACTTTATAAAAGGACAAAAAGCTGGTAAATCTGAAATTCTTATTGATGGCCTTCCTGGAGCTCCAGATAATATTCACAGTGATGGACAGGGTAATTTCTTTGTTACTTTTCCAACACTTATTGATGAGGATCATCCATTTATAAGTCAAACATTAGCACCTCATTCAAATTTAAGAAAAATGCTTCTTCGTTTACTTGGTATTATTGAAGCACCATTTAAATTATTTGAGCAAGTCTATCCAAATATTTATACAAAACGTATTGTTAATTATATTGGGCACTATGAAAGTGTACAAGGTACAAGTGAACCAGGTGCAACTGTTATTAGATTCGATGGAAATGGTAATATTTTGGATATTCTTGATAACAATGATGAAAAATTATCTTTAATAAGTTCAGCTATTATTAAAGATAATTATCTTTATTTGGGTTCACCAGTTAATAAATTTCTTGCACGTGTATCACTTGCAAAAGCACTTCCTGATTTTAAGAAAGTTGATAAAATTGTTCCAACTAAAAAACCAGTAACAACAACTCCAAAACCAGTAACAAAAACAACTCCAAAACCAACAACAACTACTCCAAAACCAACAACAACAACTACTCCAAAACCAGTAACAACTACAACTCCAAAACCAACAACTACAACAACTCCAAAACCAACAACAACAACTACTCCAAAACCAGCAACAACAACTCAAAAACCAACTCAAAAACCAGCAGAAAAAGTTACAAAACCAAAACCAACAGTTACACCAACAATAAAACCAGTTGTTGAAAAAGTTGATGAACAAATTAAAAATACTGTTAAAACACCACCAAAACCTGTCAAGAATACTAAACAACCAGATATTAAACCAGTCAAAGAAGAAACATTTGAAACTAAAAATCAACAAAAAAAACCAATAAGAGATGAAATGTAAATTTCAATTAATGTCTTTCTTTTTTCCATTATTTCTTCAAATAAACAATTTTTTAAAAGTTCCACTTGAAGAAACAAAAAATATATTGGATCAAAATATTGGATTTAATATCCAAAGACTGATCTTTCAACATATCAACAGTGATGTCACACTGTTTATAAATGTTAAATTTTTTTTCTACAAAAGTTTTCCAATTATTATTAAGTACATTCCGTAGTTTAAATTTATTCTAGAATTTTTTATATTAATTAAAATGAAATTAAAAAATTCTAAAAAAGTAATTTATGATGAAAAATAAATAAATTTCGTACTACTGTGATGTTACTATGTTAATTTATAAATTTTTTTGACATTTGTAAATAACATTAAGTTACTTGAATGTTATTTTTTCCAATTCAAATAATATATAACTTAGTAGCTATGAATTTTCAATACCAGTTTAACGAAAAATAATCAATTTATTAAATTAAATATGTGTGTTATTGAAAATTAAGTGGATTTATTGTTAAAAATTTAATTAAAATATCTAAAACGTTTATAAATAAAAAAAAATATATATAATTAATTAATTATTATTTTTTTCATTTATTTAACATTTTTTTTTTTTTTCGTTTTCTTTTTTTTATTATCAACAATATTTTATATAATTTTAAGTTCTAGAAAATAATTTCAGGCACAATTTGAAGACTTCAAGTTGATTTTTTTTGAAGCTCAATTTCTGATGATTAATTTTTTGAAACTTAATTTTTCACTCATTGAATTTTTAATCTTCCACCAAATTGATGGATAAATAGTAAAATGCCATTCACCATTTCGATGTAATTTTGCATAATTTTGTGCTGATTTTAATGCATTTTTGTATGATTTTATATTATCATTTTTGATTGATGGAAGATCAGTCACAATACCAAAGCCTAAACGAGCAAGTTCCTTTCCAATTTCCAATTGTACCTTTATAAAAAAACACACAATTTAATTAAAAATTACATTCAAACATGTATGTTAACTAGTAATTTTCAATTATTAATTACCTTATTTTCTTCCAACATATTAACTTTACAATTAAGATAATCATTTGTTTTTTCAAGTGGGATAAATTCAATTTTTTGACCTTGAACAATAGTCGATAGCCAACTTATACCTATTGAAAAAAGAAAAACAAAAAAATATTTTTATTAAATTAAATTAACTTGATAAATTTAAAATTTTAATTTACCATTATTTGTGACATTAACACCAGCAATTTTTACTGGTAAATATTTTGGTTGACCAAATCTTGGAATATTAACAAGTGGTTTATGATTAACCATCAAAAGTGCAGTTTTACCAGGTTCAATTCGTTCAACTGTACCCTGAAGAACTGTTTGATTTTTGATAAATCTCATTGGCACTTTTCTTGGATCAGAAAATTTAGCAAACTAAAAAACAACAAAATAAATAATTAACAATTTATTTCATATATATAAACAACACAATTTTATAAACTTACAGGTCTCATTCTGATCAATGCTGTCATCAATCCAACACCAGTTAATCCATATGTTAAAATTTGAAAACCTCTTGAATCTTTTCTGCTAAATTCATCCTCAAATTTTGATATAAAATTAATAAACATCGATTCTGATTTATTTGACACTTTTGTTGACTCCAATTCTGACATCTTGATTATTATTATTATTATTACAAATTGATTATTAATATCATCCAACAATTAAATTCGTTTATTATCTTTCTAATTATCAAATATTTTTCGTTGCAAAATTATTTAAACATTTATTTAAACATTCTGTAAATCTAAAAACAAAAAAAACGGAGTTAATTAATTGATAAATTAAAACATTTAAATAATAATAACAATAAATATTAACTAACTTTTTGAAGGACAATAAACAATATAAATAATAAATTTTTCTTTTATTATTAATTTTTTATGTTTATTAAATTTATGTCAATGATGTAGAGGTATATTTAGATCAACTCGTTGTAAATATTTTATAAGGTCGATGAGCAATGTCATAAGACGTAAATATATAAATCACTTTGATCATATGTTTATCCTATTATTTATTATTGTTATAAATAATATATGATAAAATTATTTATTTTTTTTTTTTTAATAATAAAATCAGGGGAATCTTAGAGAGCTGCCATCTGTTACACCAAAAAAATTGTCTCATTTAGAAAATATATATTTTTTAAATTGGAGTAAAAATTTAATTAACAATTAATGTCTATTGTTAATAACAATGTGTAAATTTTGGTAAAATGTAATTATATTTATATAAAATTATTATTAATAGTTTTCTTTTTACTATTTTGAAGATTGCAAAAAATTTTCAACTCAAACTTTCAAGATTTAGGGATCAAACAGGGAATCAGGGATCGAGAATCAATGTTTGAGACGATTGAGACGATTGAGATCATTGAGATTTGAGAGAGATGAGAGAAAGAAAATGTAAACCGGCCCTGAGTTTGGACCTCTTTTTGAGTATGCTTTCTCAAAAATATATATATTCAATGCACTTTTCCCTTCTCCCTGTTTCTCCCCTCTTTCATTTTAGCATTTTAGATTCTCACTAAAGAGCACTAAAGAGTTTACCTTTTCTTTTTTTTTTTTCATTTTACCTGTTTGTACCTGCTTAACACTTTTCAATAAATCCACAGGGGTTGAAAAATTTTATAACCACTCTGGAAAAACTAATTTTTTTTCCTCAACTCATGTATTACAATTATTTAAATAAATTATCAATCAATAATTAATAAATTGTTAAACAACAAAAAATACCTTGTGTCAAGTGAAAAACTATTTAAAAAAAAAATTTTTTTTAAAAAGTTATGAAAGACTGCATTATGAAAACTCAATCATTAAATAATCGTAAGTATTAAAAATAATAATTATTTAATTATTTATTATTAATTAATTTATATAAAAATTATATTATTATTATTTTTTTATTTTTATTTAGAATTATATACATTTTTGGAAAAAGGAGGAGGAATTCAAGATGAAAAAAAGCCTAAAAAATTATGTGGAAAAATTATTAAGGTGATAATTTATGTAAATTTATTGATCCTATTTATTGGAGCAATTATATTAGTAAGCACTAGATCAATTGATGATTTAGATGTAGCTAAAAATTTTTTTAACACAAAGACAAAAAATGATGATGTAATTGTTAATAATGACACAAAATTAACAACAATTGAACCCCTGGAAACATTTCAACTGGATATATTTAATTCAAATAATAATGTTAATTTAGACAGTTTAATAAGTGAGGCTGAAACATTGAGACAACAGGTGTTGCTTGAAATACGCATGGCTGATTCAATGGAAGGTGGCTGGAATGAAATCATTGATTCAGATATCATCCAATTACAAAAAAATGCAACTTATCTTATTGTTAAATATTTATTTAAAGATGATGATGCTGATAGTAGCAATAATAATCATCAAATTGATAATCAAAAAATTATTAATGAAGCTGAAATTATAAGTAGTAGATTAAATTGGATCATGGTTAATATATATTCAAATGATGAGTTATGGAATTATAAATTTATATCAAAATCATTGATTGAATTTAAAGTTCTTAATCGTTGGAGAAATTTAATTAATCGTATTTATGATTGGAAGTATCGTGTTATTAAAAATAATATTATATTTCCAAATGAATTACCAACATTGGCTGAAGCTACTGCAGCTAATAACAAATGGCTATTAGAAAATAATATTGATTTTAAAAAACCAGAAAATGTTGATCGTTCAGAAGGAGCTGAGGACAGTTATATTGATGACGGTGAAGAATATGGTACTCCTCAAGAGCCTAAAGACGAAGATTATGATGTGATTCCTCAAGAGCCTGAAGACGAAAAAGTGGAAACTGGTGATGATGATGATGATGATGAAGATGAAGAAGAACATAACGTGAGTGACGAGCATGATGATGATGATAATGATGATGAAGATGACGATGATGATGATGATGAAAGTACAACATCAGATGAAGATATGGTTATAACCGTTCAAGAAGACGAAACAATAGTCGATTAATACGCTTACTCATAAAAATTTTTAACATTCAAAAAAACAATTGAAATAAACTACTTTTATAACACAATAATTGAATAATAAAAATTAAATTTTATATTAATATATTAATGTGTTTTTTAACCTTATTATTTATAATTTTAAATATATATTTTTTCATCATTTATATTGTTTATAAATTTAGAAAAACAAGTTTGATATTTTTTTGTTTATTTAAATTCAAATTGGAGCAATATTTTTTGGAGTAAATAAAATAAAAAAATTAACCAATAAAATAACATGCTGGAAAATAATACTTGATGATAATTAGAATTGATTAGAATTTCCAAGAAATAACAATAGAAATTTACCCCCTTTTTTTCAGGTGAAAATAACAATGGGAACATTGATAAGCTGCCATCTATTTATTTAATTTATTTGGAAAAAAAAATAATAATAATAATTTTAAAAAATATATTCTGTCATACCTGCAATGTTTTTGTATTAAACCACGTGTATGATTAATAATTATATGCTCCAAATTGTTTATAAAATTAATTAAAAAACAAACAAAAAATGAATAAACAAATGAGAAAATTTTTACTTTGGTTTGCTCATGAACACGTTGAATTTCGTGCTCCTGTAAGTTTAAATAAATAAAAAATATAAATAATTATTTTAATTTAAATAAGCATTAATTGTTTATTGGTTATTTTTATTTGTTTATTAATTTTTCAGGAAATTGAATCGATACTTAATGTTTTTAAAATATCACCAGCAATATTAAAAACCATTGAACAATCACCAAATCATGTAAGAAATAATTTTTTTCATATGATTAAGCAGATAAATAAAATATCTAAAATATTGTTTTTATATTTATTAGCCTTATTGGATTGTTGAGACAAATTCTGAATCAACAATTAGAAGAATTGCTAGTAGATCAGTGTCACTGAGATTTTGTATTGAAATATGGGCTCGTGAAAATCAGTCAAATATTCTTCATGATACATTAAAAAAATTACCAAAAGAAAAATTAAATGAACATATTGGAAATGGTAAATCATTTAAAATTATTGTTGAAACATTTTGTGGTCATATTACACAAAAAGAAAAAATTGACAGAATTGAGGTAAATTTATCT
The DNA here is from genome assembly GCF_014905175.1 of Aphidius gifuensis. Classification (NCBI taxonomy): domain Eukaryota; kingdom Metazoa; phylum Arthropoda; class Insecta; order Hymenoptera; family Braconidae; genus Aphidius; species Aphidius gifuensis. The sequence goes on along the minus strand of NC_057791.1, from coordinate 22,583,083 downwards.
AAACAAAAAAATATCAACAAACAATAATGGAAAAAATATTTAATCTGTCATTTTAGAGTTTTAGTTATTTACCTCTTGATGGTCCAGTTAAATTGACAGATCCTGATACAACATTATACTACATTGAGCACTATGGAATGGAGCCAAATAACATATCAAAAGAACCACAAGAATATTTTTTTGGTCGTTGGGTAAATAAATATATAAAAAAAATAAATTATCAAAAAAAAAATTAAATAAATATTTCAATTGTTTAGATTGCAAATGGTCAAAGAGAATTGATACAAAAATTATCATTAAAAACAAGAAAATTCATTGGTACAACATCAATGGATCCACAATTGTCATTGATGATGGCTAATCAAGCTCAAGTTAAAAATGGTGATATAATATTGGATCCATTTGTTGGTACTGGATCATTGCTAGTAGCTGCATCACAATTTGGTGGATTTATCATGGGAAATGATATTGATTATATGATGTTACATGCTCGTACAAGACCCACAAGAATAAATCAAAAGGTAAATATTATAATACAATATGTAATTCATATAATTATATTAATTTTTATTTCAACTGTAGAAGAGAAGTAGTGATGAGAGTGTTGCTGCAAACATGAAACAATATGGTAAAGAATCACAGTACATTGACGTTGTTGTTGCTGATTTTTCAAGACCATTATGGAGACCAGGAATGCGAGTAGATGCAATAATAACAGATCGTAATATAAATTAAATTAAAGTATATTATTAATAATTTTTTAATATTGTCGAATGTAATTATGAGTAATTTATTTTAATTTTTTTTAGCTCCTTATGGTGTTAGAGAAGCAACTGAACGTGTAGGAAGTGCAAAATTAAATCCTCAAATTGATGAACATCAAGCAGCAACTCATATACCATCGAAAATTGATTATAATTTGCCTCATATGTTTAAGGATATATTTAATTTTGCAGCACAACATTTGGAGATTAATGGAAGATTAGTTTGTTGGTTTCCTGTTTACAGGTAATATTTTGAAATACCTCGAAATTAATGATGATTATTTATTGTTTATGATTTTTTTTAGGGATAACTATTCACCTGATCAATTGCCAATACATCCTTGCATGAAATTAACAGCAAATTCTGAACAAGTTCTTAGTAATCATGCAAGTAGAAGATTACTAACTTATATTAAAATTCGTGAACCAAAAAATTGTGATGTCATGGATTCCACGAATATTCTTGATTTTCGAGAAATGTATTTTGCACTTAGAGATGAAACACGTCGTGAAAAAAGAGCTAGACAAAATGCTGAACGTGCAAAAAATAAAGCTGACTGGGAACAAAGATGTCGTGAAAAAACTGAAAGTACTGAAAGATAAATTGTTCTGTTTCTTTCTTTTTACAATAAAAAAAACAATTTAATTTGTATTTTTTATTTTATAATAACTTTTTGTTCATAGTGAATTACAACAATTTATTTTTAAACAATTAAAAAAAGATTTTTTTTTCATTTATTTTATGCTCAATTAGTTATAAATTTATTTAATTAATAAAATGATTGATACTTTTGTTAGTAAATTTTTGATGAATTCAAGGAATGTGTGACAAAAAAAAATAATTTGATCTGGACGTTTTTTTGACATTAAATTGTGGCTTATTATTTAAAAGAAAAAAAAAAAAATTATCAAGTGTAGTCATAAAGACAATACACAATAAATTTTTTAATTTTTATATATTCATTTAAATAAATGAAATTAACAATAATAATTATGTTATTTATCAATTAGACTAGTATCAATAATTTTATAAATATTATTCAAGCTTCAATGGTTAATTGTTCTAAAAATTCTTGAATACAATTAACATCAGAATTATCAGTTTTAGATTTATATTGTTTTTCAATATTAGCTGCTGCCCATTCACTCAATTTGATTGCATCTTTTTTTTTCGATGCTGGACACTTTGATGAATTAGCGATATTATTTGCAGTCTGAAAATAATTATAACATTTATTTAATTTAATTGTTAATAATTTAATTTGAAAAATTATTATTTAAATTACCAATAATAATCCATAAAGAGCTCTGATATTATTTGGATTTAGCTTGGCAGCTTGTGCAAAATATGTCTTAGCTGTTTCCATATTATCAGCACCACCTTGTGTATATTTAATTTCAGCATAACGTTGAAATATTAAATGGCTGTGTGGATTATGAAGTATCAATTCTTCCATGCAAAATGATGCTTTTGCATATTCTTGTTCTTGTAAATATAAATCACAAAGTTCATGCCAAGCTTCTTGATCACTCATGAACCTTTTAATAATAAAAAAAAAATACATTTAACACTCATAATAATAAAAATATTAATTAAATATTAATTAATAAATTTACTTACATTTTTAAATACTCAGTTAACTCATTAATTGCTTCAGTATTTTTACCTTTAGCTTTTAATATTGCAATTTTACGTTTTCTTGGTGCAGCATTTGTTTCATCTCTTTTAATAATTGAATCAAGTACTTCTAATGCCTCATCATACATTTCTAATGCTTCGAGATTCATTGCATGATATTTATGTACTCTTAAACTACCTGGAAATTCTTTCATTAATTCTTTTATCAAATATTCAGCCCAACGACGATTACAATCAAGTGCAGCAACACAAACTTGCTCAAATATCAATAATTCTATAATCAAAAAAAAAAAAACAATATACATTATTATTATCATATTAATTTGTTTATAATTAATTAATTAATTAATTTTCCTACTTTCATTGCCAAGTTTTTCTGCATTAGCAACCAAAACATTTTCCCAAATGTCAATAATTTCACGACTTTTACGTTCTGAATTTTCTCGCCATTTACGTAGCAAGTCTTTAGCCTCTGAAATTTTAATTATTTATAATTACAACAATGTCCTCATTACTCCAAATTATAGAACAAAAAAAATATTCATTAATATTTTTGTTTTTTTTTTTATTTAAAAATAATATCAAACCTTGTAAAGACAGCTGATCAATATTTTTATCCATGTTTGATTGATTGATATAAGTCTAAACTTTTAACACAACAAATTAAAATATAAACAACAAAACAAAATGACAGTAATCGATATAGTATAATGATACGACAGAAAATTGAAGCTGATTATTTGTGTTGAAAAAAAAAAAAAAACCGACACGTAAGAAAATGTAAATTAAGGTTATGTATCGCTCGATTTATCGCGGGTGGAGGTGGATATTTAATTAAATAATCCACGGGGGAAAATTAAAAAAAAAGGGAGTTTGGTACGTATGTATGAGGGAGTTTGGTATGTATGTATTTGAGGCTGATAATGTAGGTATTTTTGAAAAATAATTATCAATTAATTAATAAAAAATAATTTATTAATAAATTAATAAGAAACAAAATAGAATTAAATCTATTTTTCTTATTATAGGTATATCAGGAAAATATTAATGAATAATTTAAATAATTCAATTCAATTATTTAATTTAAGGTTAATTTATTAATTATAATATTGAATGATTAAAAAGTTTTCACAGTGGGTTTTAATTTTTTTTTTTTTTTCATGATTATTTTATTGAATATTTTGTTTAATATTAATTATTGTTTAAATTTTTAATTAATCATAAGTTTATTCAATTTTTTTTTTCTCTTTCTTGGAAAGTTTTCCAGCAACAGTATCATCGTTATCACTTTGAAGCTCCATTTTTACAACAGCATTAGATGATGTACCATCTACCTCAACTTTTACATCATTAATATTCTTTTTTTTTAATTGCATAATATTTGTATTATTTGTTTCATCATCATTAGATTTAAGACCAGACAATTTTCTTTGTTTAGCAGCATTAGTTTTCTTTCTTAGATCTTGTTTTATTTCAATTTCTTGTCCATTTATTAATGGCCAAGTACGTTTTTTAGTTAAATATTCAGCTGCAACTTGAGCTGTGTTGAATTTTACAACTGCTCGTTTACCAATACCACCTGGAACTCTGTTGAAATAAATTAACATATTAATATCAAAAATAAACAATATAATTTATCAATAAATAATTAGCCTTACCCTGAAACTACTTCATCTTTTATATATGCACAAGTTTTACAATCTGGAAATGCTTCTTCGACTAATGCCAAGGGTGTGTCTTTTGAAATTCCACGTACAATTATTCTGTAACACAAAAAACAAAAAAACAAATTAACTTTTGTAAATGATTATTTACTAAAATAAATTTATAAAAATAGGATAATTACGCTCGTTTTTTTGCTTTAGATAATTTAGGCTTAGTTTTTTTTTGTTTAACTTGTTTATCCACATTTGTTTCATTATCTTTAGCTTTTGTTGTTGTAACTTTTTTGTCTTTATTAACTGGCTCATCATTATCAGATGATTGTTGAATTTTCGGATTTGGTTTAGCACCAGATACAACAATACGTAAATTATTTTCTTTTGATTTAGCCTTTATTGATTTCATATTGTTTATTTTTTGTTCCATTTTAGGAAATATAACATGACAATGTCTTGATGCTTGTCTTCGTAATTTAATATTTGCATCACCAGTTATCAAATTACGTACTTCATCAATATCAGTAATACGTTTTGGAAAACGTAAATATATTGTTCTGTCTTGTTTGGTATTTTTTTTTTTTTTAATACTTTCATTTACTTTTCCTTCCATTCTGTAATTTATTATTAATTATTAAACAAATTAAATATCGACAGTTTGTTGTTAAATATAAAATTAGATATTTAATATTATTTTTAATACACTGATTATGTTATTTATTATTAAATTAATATTATTTATTAATAATCAATTATTAATTTGTTAAAGATTGTTAATTTACTTGAGCTATTATATTATATTGACGCCACGTGTATATATATGTATACAACAATGTTTATCAGCCTATGATATTTTAACAATTAATTTTTAGGTTAAGTTTATAAATTATGGAACAAAAGTGGAATCTACTTGGAAAGTGGAATGAACCGATTTCTTGTATATTGAATATTGATTATTTTTATATATCTATATATATATATATATATAATTGTATATAATATTACAGTAGATTACTGGTAGGTGGTTATCTGGGAAAATAAAAAATAATGATAAGCAACAATATAAAATTGACTAAAAGATGTCGCTTTTTTAAAAAAGTGAGAGGGAAATATGATAAAAAATTAAAAATGTCAAAAAAAACTGGAACAAGGACAAATTTTATAGATCCATAAATGACCCAATAATCATTACAAACATAAAATAAAATTTTAAATATTGAAAAAAAATTATTTAAAATAATATCTATTAATTATAAATATTATTTTAAATAAATTTATCATAAAAAAGCAGAAAAAAGTTTGTAAAATTTCATGTCATCTCAAAATGGCGGATACAACATGGCCGTCACAAACACAAGTAAATAAAAAACATAAACAATTGTGTATACATATACAGAAATATTAAAAAAAAAATATATTAGTGTGTGTAAAATAAATAATTATTAAGTCTACCACTTGGTAAACCTTGTCGCTAGCATCGTCATGCTTGAAAACACTCCAAAAGAAATTTTCTCAATGCCTCAATATTTTTTTTATTATTTTCTTTTTTTTTATTAAAAAAAAAAAAAACAAAAATATAATTGCTTTTATTCCCAGCTGAGGAGAATATCGCTTGGTGACTGGTGTGTTCTGTGTTTGTGCTTGATGTCAAATATATCCATTGTATAAATTAATATATTTTTTTAAATAAATAAAATATTGTTGAGTAACCAAAAAAATAAAAAATAAACAAGTCATTTATCTCAGTGTCTGAATGCAAAAAATAATTATTAAAAAAAAAAAAACATAATAATCGAAGGTCGTTGTCTCGATGCACACAGTTGTTTTTTTTTTTTTTTTTTTAATTTTTTGATTCACACATTAATACATAAAACACATGAATAAATACAGTGAAAAAAAAAAAATTTGAGTAAAAAGTAAATTGACTGAATGGACGCCGTGATGTTTGTGAAATAAATATCGTTAAAAAGTTGTAATAATTGTGTTGATTGTGTGATAAATAATAGAAAAAAAAATGAATAAATAATAAATTTAGTTGACATATATTTACGTACTCAAAAAAAACTAAAAAAAAAAAAAAAACAAGAAAAGTTTTTTGACCTGCCACAAAGGTGTCTGCATAAAAAAAAAAAAAGCCTAGGTATAAAATATATGTATGAAAAAGGTACATAAAAATACAGACAATAAAAAAGATAAAAAGAAATATAGGTGTATATGTATCAAATAAAAATAAAAAAAAGGAGAGAATCTAGTGTAGCATCAGGCATCAGCAGGGGTGGCTGCTGCTGGCGATTTAACAGGATATCGATTTGTATGTGGAGACAGGCCCCCTCCTAGTGACTCGTCTCGCTAAACCAAAAGATACACATTTATATACAAAAAATAAATAAAAAAAAAAATATTCATGTGTATTAGTTTACACAATTGTATATACATATGTTGGTGTGAATGTTCTGAGTTTAAAAGAGAGTGAGATAAATGAAAGAGAAAAAGAGAGAGAGAGAGAGAGAAAAAGGGTAGCGTGTGTATTATTTGTGATCAAGTTGTGTCTTGTGTGTACATGTTTGTGACACTAAAACAAGGTTTTGATAATCATCAAAAAAAAAATTTTTATCATCACAATGTTCATCAATTAATCACCTTGCAACAATTGCTCATTATTTTTATGAAATAACAATACAAGTTTTATTTGTATTTAAAAAGAAAAAACAAAAAAGTTGATAGACATACATCACATCTGAACCAGCCAACCGACCGATCAACCAACTAACCAACCAACGAAACAGCCATCAAAGCAAGCAAGAAAAGCACCAGCAGCAGCAGCAGACGACAAGCAGCCATGGACGTCGATATTTTTGGGGCACAAGACACCGTTGATTTCTCACTAACGAGTCATCGTCGTGTAAGGCCTTGCTCGAAGGCCTGATAGGGCCCTAACAGCCCCCTAACACACATTATTATTATTATCATCATCATTATAATAATTATTATTATTATTAAAAAGTGATTAAAAGTGTTAAAAAATTGTGAAAATAAGGCTTTTTTTTTTAATTGTTAGTGTTGTTGTTATTATAAAAAAGTAAAAGGTAATAATTACCAAAAAAAAATCTGTGAGAAAGTGAGATAAAGAAGAAGAGGAATAATAATAAAATAAGTGAGATAAGAAAAGAAGAATAAAAAAAAAAAATAGCGAGAGAGAGTGTAGTGTGTAAAAGACAGATATACATAGGTATACATATTGAGATATATAGAGAGAAAAGGCAGGAGGCAACGACAGTGGCAGAGGAGGAAGAAGAGAAGGAGCACTCTCTGACAAAGGCAGTGGCTTGTTGGATCGAAGTTGGAGGACTGAATTATAATAAAAAAAAAAAAATTGTGTGTGTGCGCTAGGAGTACAATTAATAAATAAATAGCTCCAAATTGTTTTTTAGGTGTGATAAGATATATAGAGCAAGATAATAAATAAAAAATAAGGTAAGAAATTAAAAAGAATTCAAAAAAAAAAATAAATAAAAACACATTAGTAGTAAATAAATAAATTGATAAACGTCAAAAGTGATATTAAAAAAAAATAATATAATCTATACAGAATGGATCTCAATGTGACGTCGGATACCGGTGGGGCAGTTGCCTGTCCTGTCTGCACACTTTATCTTCGTGAGGGCATCAGCCTCCAGAGGCATCTCAATACTCATCCAAAGGAGCAAGTTATTGATGCACTTATTAAAGCTGCAAGTGGTACAAATACAAATTCATTATCATTACTATCCCTACCATCATCCTCCTCATCATCAATACCACCACAATCATCATCATCACCAATATCAACATTATCAACACCAACATCACCATCAACAATAACAAATACAACAACAGCATCATCAACAACATTATCACAATCATCACAAATAATAACATCACATCAAATTAGTCCACAAATATTACCAACAACACCACAATCACATCATCATCATCATCATCATAATCAATCACCACAAATAACTGGACAAGCAAATCACATTCCATCACAATCACCATATCCAATTGGACCTGTATTTGAATATCCACCAATAAATCCAATGATGTCACCACAATTTGCATCATTTAGTTATCAACAATTTGTTAATAATGGTACAATGATGATACCACAATATGCCATGGCACCACCACCACAACCAAATCAAATGATGCAAATGCTGTATAATCCATATAGTATGTATCAACAACAACAAGTACCAGCTGTACAAATGTTATCACCAGTAACAACATTACAACCACAATTACCACCACCATCAACAACAACAGCAGCAACAGCAACAACAACAGCAGCAGCAACAACAACAGTAGTAGCTGCAGCAGCAGCCACTAGAATAAAATCAATTAATCTTACAAATGATACAACAATAAATAGAAATGATCCATCACCATCATTGTTATTATCATCAACATCAATAACAACAACAACTACGACAACGACAGCAACATCATCATCAATAACATCAACTATAAATAATAATAGTAATAATAATAATAGTGTTGAACAAATATTGCCAGAAATACGTGATGATGATGATGATGAAGATGATGATAATAATAATTGTCAAGGTAATAGTAATAATGGTGCTGATAATAATAGTAGTAGTAGAATATTAAATGTAACAAGTGATGAATCATCAACGATTATTGTTGATAATACATTGTTGACTGTATCACAAATAGAACAACAAATAATTAGTGAAGAAATAGAAACAAATATAATTGTTGATGAAATTAGACAAAATAATAATGATGAAGATGATCATGAAAAATTAGAAATAAGAGATAGGTGTCAACAATTACAAAATAATGATAATCAACAAATTATTGATAATAATATTTCATCACAACAAAGTAAACCAGAGAGTATTTTACCACATATAGAAGACGAAGATGATGATGATGATGATGACAATAATCATCATAATGATGTTATTGATGATAATAATGATGATGATGATGGTGGTGTTCATGAAGACAGTACAGATCACAGATTAAATGAATTACAACAATGTGAAGAAAATGTATTTACAAATGATGATTGTCAAACAATAAATAATAAAAATTCAACAATTCATGAAACAATTGAAGAAGATGTTGAACATATTGGCAATGATAATGAAGAAATACTTGAAGAAATTAATGATAATGAAGAAGAAGAATATAATTATGAACAATTAGAACAAGAAAGATTAATTCCTGATTATTTTAAATTAAAAAAAAATAATAATATAAATTTATTAAAAAAAAGAAAATTAACAAGACAAAATATTAATAATATTGAAAATATAATAAATAATACAAGTATTATTAAAACAACAGATAATAAAATAATTGAACTAGATAATTTAAATGACGATCATAATGATAAATCAACAAATTCAAAACAAAATTATACAATAATGAAAATTAAAAAAATACATGATGAAGTTAATGATGAATTATGTGAAATTGATGATGATGTATTTAATTATACATATATTAATAAAGGTAGTGGTTCATTGCCATCATCACCATCACAATTAGATAATAATAAATTTAAAAAATCATATTGTACTAAATCAGAGTATGGCTCAAGTGATAATTTATATCCAGTTGAATTTGAATCAAATACAATGATTGACGATGAAGATGAAGAAATGGATGATGAAGATGACGATGAAGAAGCAGAAGATATTGATGATGAAGATGATGATGATGATGATAAAGGTATTGTTGATAATTTTGATGAAGAAGATATGGAAATTGGAGAAATATCAACAACACAATCATATTCAAATAGGCTTGATATTGATAATAATAAAATATCATCACATACACCAGTAACAACAATAACAACAACAATAAGTGGTTTAAAAAATTTACGTGGACGTAAAAATTTATTAAAAGATAATTATCATCAATCATCGTCGTCGTCATCGTCAGCAACAGCAGCAGTAATAACACCACCATCAACAACATCATCATCAACAACAACACCACCAAGATCATTTGAACGTGTTACATTTAAAACTTATCACGATGATGATGATGACGATGAGGATGAAGATGATGAAGACGAAGATGATGAAGAAATACGTATGAAACAAAAAAATATACACAAAAATTATCCTACTGGACGTAAAGTACCTACAATAACATCAACAATAACAAATAATATTATAAATAATAAACAAAATGATAATGTCTATCAATCAGTTATAACTGAACATGTTAGTTCATTTCCACAATTGAATACAATAAATTCAAATCAAGAACAATCATCATCAATAATTGATAATTATATAATGTCATCATCAACAAATAATAAAACAACATCATCAACAACAACAATAACAACAACAACAACACCACCATCATCATTATCAATGAATAAAAATCATGATCCACTTGATTTATCTGATATAACAAATCCAACAACAAGTAATGAAACAAAAAATTTTCAATCAATGAATAATAAAATAATAAATAATATACCAAATAGTGATCTTCTTAATATTAATGAAGATGCACACTCATGTCCATTATCAAATGTATTTGAATTTGATGGTTTACAAATATTAGTACCAAGTACATTTATAAGTGAATCATCACAAAAAGCAATAAGTGCAACAAGTCAACAATCAATGGCAAGTAGTGAAGGTGGTGGTGGTGTTGGTATTGATGAAGAAATTAAAAGTGTTAATATGAGAGCTGATGAAACAATGCCACCAAGAGGTGAATTATCAGAACAAGAAAGTAATGGTTGTACAGAACATTCAGCTTGGCAGGTAATAAAATATTTTCTTGTTTTTTTTTTTTTCTAATAAATAAATATAATAGCAATAATAATAATTTAATTTAATTTCAGTTATATGTTGGACAAGAATCATCACGTATGTCAACATCATATGATTTAATGGCACGTGAAAGTTGGGAAGAATCAGAAGGTAGTGATAATGAAACTGGTGTACCATTATTGGATAGTAGATCATTAGCTGGACATTTTACATCAAGTTTATTTCTTGATGGTGATCGTAAAATACCAACAAAACAACGTACATTTAAATGTTCACAATGTAATGAAATATTTGATTGTCCAAAAGAACGTCGAGTACATAGTACAACTGTCCACAAAGAAGCTGGACCAAGTAATAGTAGTAGTAATTCAGGTACATTAGAAATAAATGATAGTAAAGATATTAAATTACTTGATAGAAGAATGAATGCATTTGAAGATATATTTGTACCTGGTGGTATTGATACAAATCAAAATACCAATCAAGGACAACCATTATTACATCAAATGCAACCACCACCTCAACAACAAGAACAACAATGTTATCAACAACAGCAACAACAACAAATACACCAACTTCAGTATCAACAACAGCAGCAACAGCAACAACAGCTGCTGTTGCAACAACAACAACAACAACATTATCCATTACAATCGTCACAATTATTAATTCTTGATAATACTAAACATGAAGACAATGATGAAAAACCAGATATTATTATACCACAAAATGCTGAAATATCATGTGTAATGTGTAGTCAAAAATTTACATCTGAACGTTCATTACAAATACATAATAAACGTGTACATAATACTGAAGTTGCAAAACGTTTACATGATATATCAAAATGTCAAATATGTAATGAAGAATTTCCATCAGTTGTTACATTTAATTTACATTTAAAAGAACATCCACTTGAATGTGCACAATGTGGTAAATATTTTTATCGTAAACAAAATTTTAAATTACATATGAAACGTCATTTAGGTATTAAACCATTTCCTTGTACAGTATGTGATAAAGCATTTTTAACAAAACAAAAACTTGATGAACATATGAATGGACATACTGGTAATGCACCAGTTAAATGTAATTTATGTAATGAAACATTTAGAAGATATTCAAATTTAACACAACATAAAAATCGTCATCATTTAAATATTAAAAAAAAATTAAAAGATTTTATATGTCATTGTGGTGAGGTATTTCATACTAAAAAAAAATTAGCATGGCATAAAGAAACACATGATGAAAAACCAAAATCATGTACATTTTGTAGTGAAAAATTTATTCATATGGCTAGTTTAACAAGACATATGAGACGTGCACATAATAAACGTTTTGTTCCTGATGCTGAACGTGAAAATGAAAATGTTGAATGTCCAGAATGTAAATGTATTTATTTACGTTCATCATTGGCTGTACATATGAGAGTACATAATGGTGAAAAACCATATGAATGTCAAGTATGTTCAAAATCATTTAGTACAAAATGGAATTTACAATTACATAAATGGACACATGCTGCACGTAGTACAAAACCATTTAAATGTAATCAATGCTCAGCAGCATTTTATCGTCACAGTGATTTTACAGCACATATGAATTCTCATAAAAATGTTAGACCATATACATGTAATTATTGTGGTGCACAATTTATTAGAAAATATAATTGTTTAAGACATGTTAAAGAACATGAAGAAAATAAGCAATATACATGTAATGTTTGTAGTAAAACATTTCATCGTTCTTATTATTTAAAAGAACATTTACGTGTTCACAGTGGTGCACGTCCTTATACATGTCATATTTGTGGTAAATCAAGTAGTACCAAATCAAATCATAATAAACATGTTAGAATTCATCATGCAAGAGAACCTGTCAATACTGAAAATTAATATATTCATTTAATTTTAATAATGTGATTTCCATTTTGTTTATTTATTTGAAATTTTCTTTAACTTTTTCTTGAGTTTTTCCTTTAATTTTCAAGTGCAAATTCATTTGATTTTAAATGTCGTGATATAATTATTATTGTATAGTTAATTATTATTACTTTTTTTTTATACTAATGTCGTAATGAAGAAAAAAAATGTTATTAATTTTCTTATCAATATAAGAATTATTATTGAGTTTTTTTTTTTTTTTTATTTCTTTTTAAATTCATAAAGGAATATTTATGTTGTTTTTTTTAGCACCAATTTTGTTGACTTTTGATGCTTGATGATTGTTACTCGTCGCATTGATTGTAAATTAGAAAAAATTAATTAAAATTTTTTTTTTTTTTTTTAAATATTAATTATTATTATCATTATTATTATTGTTTGCTTTTTTTTTTAATTTTTATTTTTTTGGTCTAGGAATTTGTGGGTCTTGTTTGAGATAGACCTACTTAAATTAAAATAACGATAATAATAATTAATAATAATAATAAACAATTATATATTAATGAAATAAAAAAGGACAATTTAATAAACACTCCAGTAAAGTGAACATAAAAAAATGGAAGTGTTTTTTTAAGAGAGAAAGTAAAAAATTGTTTGAAATAGAAAAAAAAAAAAAATAGAAATAGAAATATTTCAATATAATAAATAAAAAAATGTTTGCCAACTAATGTTTATGAATAAAGAAAATAAGTAATAATAAAAATAATCAATTATTAAATTTAGGTAACAAAATAAAAACATTATTAAAAAAATTAAAAAAAAAATATCTGCGTACAGTAATTAATTAAATAAATTAATAAATAAATTATAAAAAATGTCAGTCGTAAGTGAAATATTTTTTTTCTTTTTTAACTGTTTTGCAAAAAATAAAAAAATAATATTAATAAACAAAAAAAAAAAAAAAAACTAGCAAAGTAATAAACAAGTAAAGAAAAATAAAAATAAACAGGCCGAATTAATAAATTGTCAAAAAATTAATATTTGCAATTTTTTAACATATTAAAAATATGAAGGGGATAAATAAAGGATAATTATTTATTATTCTTGTATATTTATATATTTTGCAATGCTTAAGGTGATTATTATTGGATAATCCAATATTAAGACTGATCGATGTTGGTTATTCGTACTGCTCTCTTTATATATCTTTCTATTTTCAAAGTAACTAAAAAAAAAACATAAATAATTAGTGGAATTATTATTATTTTCAGTTAATGTATATTTATTTGTGATTTAACTGTGTTTGATTTATATTATTAAAATAGACATAAGTTAATAAAAAATTAGTTTAACAAGTCATGAATGCAAATGAGAAAAGAAAAAAAAATTATTCACTCGGTTATAATTATTGGCCCGAGATGATAATTTTATTTGTATTTCAGGGTAATTTAGATGAAATAAAAACAATTCTTCAAAGCTGTACCAAAACAATAACAATATAAGAAAAAAATGAAAGAAAAAAAAAATAATACAAAACAAGTAATATGTAATAACAAAAAAAGAAATTGAAAAAAGTGATTATAATTGTGATTTATTTTTTTCTTCGTTAAATTTAATATTGGCAATGAAGAATTTGTAATTTAGATAATTTTTCATTTCTGAATGAACGATAAAAGTAATAATATTAGAAATAATTAAGTAAAATAAATAGAGAGCAGTATGAAAGGTTAAAAAAAGAAAAAATGTCTCAATAAATAGAATTACAAATTTAAGAATTTTTTTCTTTCTTTTTATAGAAAAAATATTAAAGAAAAATTTTTGTACATCTTAGAATATTAAAAAGCTTAAATTATAATTTTTGATTTTATAATAATGTCGTGTTTTGAATAATTTACAATTAATGTAAAAAAAACCAGCATCGATGTAACGTGCAATTCGTTAATTATAATTTAAATTATAATTTTTTTTTTTCTGTCTTAATTGTTTTTAAAAATAAAATAAAGGTATGGGAAAATTTGGAAAATTAAAAACAAATTTAAAAATAGGTTTTGAGTGAAAATGAGAAAAGAATTTTGTATATATTTGTAAATATGTATATCGATTCTATTTTATAATAGGGCCAATGCGAAAATAATTAAAAAAAAAAAAACGTAAAAGAAAAAATGAAAAAAAAAAACGTAAATTTGGCAAAATTAAATAAATGTACGAAAGCAAGAAAAAAAAAAAAAAATTAATTCATACCTAAAGGAGAGTTGAGATATAGAATAATTAACAATTAATTAAATTTAAAAAAAAAAATGATTAAATAAAATTTAAATCAGGATACAAACTCCACGTGCTATTGAGGATGTTTTGTTTTTTTTTTCTTTTTTAACAAATATCAAAGCGTTTTTATGTTTTTTTAAATTGTAATTATTTAAAAGTATGTAATTCATTTTTTTTTTTTTTTTCGTTTTTAAATTAATTTATCAACACCAGCATGTTGAGTTCATTATCGTTTAAATGTTGTACCATCGAGTGAGTACTTTATTAAAAAACAAACTTGAACATATTTAATATTTGTTTATTTATTTAATTAATAAAATACCTGTTTTCGATTTTTTTTTTTCTATTTAAAGTTGGCAGCTTATTTTGATGATAATAATTATTGTATCAAATTAATTTTTGTATTATAATTATTATAATTTTATTATAATTTTTTAAAACAAATAATTCAGATGTTAACTTAATAATTTTGTAAATTATTAATAAATTGGAAAAAAAAATTATTTAATATGGCAAAGTATATTTGTGCAATAAATAGTAATTTTTTTTTGTTGATTTTTTAAATTTTTTATTTATTTTATTTATCTCTGTTCTATATTTTAACGACAAAAAAAGCCTTAAGTAATAAAAAGAAAAATAGCCACATTTGTTTGGTAATAAAAAAAATTTATCAATTATTATCAGCCACGTATTTTTGGTGATTATTATTTCATTTTTTACGCGAATAATATTTTAACACCTCAACAAATACACGAGTTAAACATTACAGCTTACAAGCAGCTGCCAGCCAAAAAACAAATTGAAAGTCGAATTATTTTATCGTAATATATTATTTAGTATTTTTTAATAAATTGCTCTAATTATCCTCGTGTATTAATTTTAAATTTTACAAAAAAAAAAAGTAAAAAAAAATTCTAAAATCATGGTACAAAAGCTGAAAGATTTTCTATTGAATAATTTGTTTTATTTGCTTTTGGTAATAATTTATTCACAAAATATAGTTACGGCAATGCCAAAGAATAAAAATAATGAGTACAGAATGAGAATTGAATACGGTAAGTGTCAGTTTCCTATTTTTATTATTATTATTTATAAATATTTTAAAATTTAAAAAAATATTGTTTAATGATTGCATTAATGACTGTGCTGATAATCAAACAATTTTTTAAAAATGAAAATCATGGGAAACTTATTGAATAACTTTATTATAATTTTTCATAATTAATTTTTGAGTCAATTGAATTTATTATTTTATAAATATTCAGAAGAATGGCCAATCGAAAAATCAAGAAATTTGAGTGATTACATACAACCCGAGACAGAAACAACAATACTAACACCTCGTTTGAATTTTAATACAACGAAAACATTTATCAGTATCATTATGACATCAAATCCTGAAAATCTCAATCAACGAAAAAAAATTAGAATGTCAATTGACATGATGAAAAACTACAATGGCAATAATGTAGTTGTAAATTTTTTCATCGGTCTATCGAAAAATTCTACAATTAATGTAAGTACATTTGTAATTAATGAATAATAAAAAAAATGATATTAATAAATAAATATAATATTGTAGAAAGAATTGAAACAAGAGTCTGACTATTATAACGATATAATTCAAGAAAGCTTTGATGATTCATTTTATAATTCAACAATAAGAGATGGAATGATACTAAAATGGGTGACAAAAAATTGTCAAAATACAAAATACATTATGATAACTCATGATGATATATATATTAATATTGAAAATTTAATTCAGAGTATATTTGATCAAGAAAAATATATAGTTGGTGGTTCATTGTTGATGGGACGTTTGAAAGATTGGGAACAGCCAGTCAAGAAACCATTTGATCAATGGTCAGTGAGAGTTAAAAAAAAAATTACCAATTCAATAACAATATAAATAACAAATTAATAATATAATTAACAAAAATAAGTTTGTTATTTAGTGACAGTTTTTTGTTTTTTTTTTGTAAATTAATGATTCCTGGTTTATTAAAACATAAATATGTTCGGCTCCAATAAAAAGGCTTCAATAAATCAGAGAACAGCTCACTTTATAATTGTATACAATCCCGGTTTATACGAATCTGGTTCCGAAAAATAAATTATTGTGAATCTAACAATGTATTCATATAATAATTTTTTTGATGAAATATTGTTACAGCTATGTGAAAGCTGCTTCATAAGTTGAATATTAGACAAGGCCTTTGCCTTTTGTTTGACCATGCAAATATCTCTTAACAAGGCCCTCTTCACGGTGTCAAAAATTCCAAAAGCTTCTTGTAGTTCCTTATCACTTACAGATGTTGATAAATTAGTCACTTTGATATGTTTTTCCCTGGTGGAAATTTTTCTCCGTCTTTTATCTATCTTTCTCCGCCTTTTCTCCACCTTTTTTCCGAAAATGACCCATGGTCAGAGAAATAGTGGACAAATGGTGGAGAAAAGCTGGTTTCATACTTACTAAATCAATAAAATGAATTAATTGAATTAATTAATTAATATTTCAACTACAAGATTTATATATTAAAAATAATAGATAATAAATATTAATATTTTTTTTCTTTATTTTAAATCTCGAGGGATATTTTTGGCATTTATAATTTAGATATGTAGTTTGAAGATTAATAAATTATTTACTTTTCAGTTTACAAAATATTTCATCACATTTGAATCTATGTATATCAACTTACTCACATATATAATACTGATTAAATTTCGTAAATTTAATAGTCGTCATGATAAAAGTCAACAGTCATTAACATTATCATTTTTCAAGGCTTTATCAGCTTTATTTTATTGACAAATAAGCTTCAACTTAATCATCAAACACATTAGATACAAGCAGGTGTTTTAAAAAAAATCATAAATTGAGGTCAAATTAATTTTAAAGATATACTAATCATTAATTTTGTATATAAATATTTATTTAAAAAATACATAAATTAAAATTAAATCTATATGAATTTTTGATTTTACAAGTAACTCGATAAAATCATGAGACGAGAGTTAAAAAATTTTTTATCAATTAATATTTTTTATTTACTTTTGATGATAATTTATTTACAAAATTACGTTGTAACATTATCACCGAGAAAAGGCAATGAATACAAAGCCAAGATTGAATATGGCAAGTACAAATTTCACAAAAAAAAAATAATCAAACATATTTATTAAATTAATTGAAATATATTTTTAAAATATTTAGAAGACTGGCCTATTGAAAAACCGAGAAATTTAAGTCTCTATATAAAACCCAAGATTGAAACAATAATTTTAAAACCTCGATGGAACTGTAATATATCAAAAACATTTATTAATATTATTATGATATCAAATCCAGAAAATATTAATCGACGAAACAACATAAGAGTGTCAATTGAGATGAGACAAAAATTTGATTACATCAACATAGTAACAAATTTTTTTATCGGTCTATCAAAAAATTCAATTATTAATGTAAGTATTTGAAATTATAATTATTAATTTATTTATAAAAATTATAATTATAATATTTTTCTAGGAAAATATTAAACAAGAATCTCGTAAATTTAAAGATATAATTCAAGAAAATTTTTATGATTCTATTTATAATTCAACAATAAGAGTTGGAATGATATTAAAATGGATTAAAAAAAATTGTAATAATAAAAATGTAAAATACATTATGATAACTAATGATGATGTTTATATTAATATTATTAATTTGATTCAAAGTATATTGAGTCATGAAAATAACAGAGCTGGTAGATCATTGTTGATGGGACGTTTGAGAGAATGGGAAGAGCCAGTCAAGGATCCATCTGATCCATGGTCAGTGAGAGTTAAAAAAAAATTATCAATTCAACAAGTATGCTTGTAATTAATTTTCATGTGTCTATATTTTTTTTTTTCCATTAGGTATATACCAGATTATGAATATAATGATCGATATTATCCATTTTTTTTGGATAGTTCATTGGGCTATGTGATGAGTACTAATATTGCTAAAAAATTATATGAAATTTCATTGACAGAAACATTTATTCATTTTGGTGGTATTTTTTTTACTGGAATTTGTGCAAAAAAAGCTGGTTTGATACTTACTCATAATGCTAATTTTACAAAAGATTGTTTAAAAGAATTTAAGGAATGTTATTCAGTTATAACTTGTCTTAATGGTTGTAAAAAAAATTGAGTTTAATATATATTTTATTTAAAAAACTTACAAGTATAAAAGTAAATTGAATTAATTTATTTATTAAAAATAGTAAATATTAAACAATTTAATTTTTAATTTTTTTTATTTAATGATGAAAAGAAAATAAAAATCAAATAAACTTTGGAAAAGAAGCAAAATAAATTTACTAAATTGAAAAAGGGGGTAAATGTACGTGATAATTATCAGGATTTTTTTTCAAATACAAAGAAGGTTTGTCTTAAAAATTTACTGACTGATAGAGAAAAAAATCCTGAACAATTTAAACTAAAAAAATCCTGGCTGCTATCTTTATTTCTCAAGATATAATTTTAATAATAATGAGCCTAAAAAAAAAAAAAAAGTAGTCGATGTATTATATATATTTTCAAATTTGAAAATCTGGGAATATTGATGAGCTGCCATCTTTTATCTCCATATAAATATTAAAAATAATGTAATAATTATACCGAGCTGCCATCTAAATAAGTTAAGTAAAATTTGGTAAAATTCAGTCAGCCAACTAGTTGATCTAGTTAATGCAGCAAATCACAATAAACAACACGTGTGACAGTGTGACAGAAAATAATATAAACATTCAATTTTGCAGGTTAATTAATAAACAATATGTTTATTTTTTTTTTTAATATCTTTTAATTTTAATATAAACATTTTACTATATCTTTGTTGTTGTTTTTTTAGTATAAACAAAAATGGAAACAATCACTGAAGAGAATATAAAAATCGAAGAAGAAGAAGAAGATGAAAACAGTGAATTTTATTTTGAATCTGATCACTTGGCATTGAGAAACAACAAAGATTATTTATCTCTTTTAAAAACAGTAGTAACATTGGAAGCCCTGAGAATAAAATCACTTGAAGATTTAGACACATTGATAAGTTGGCGTAAAAAAGCACTTGATGATCCATTATCATTTGCAAAACAATTACAAGATGGTTGTCATCTAGAGTTACCAGGTAGTCGTAAAATACCAGATATTCCAAAAATTGATTTTAGCCAATACACTGTTTATGGTAGTGATACAAGAATGGGCCCACAAACAAGACCCAAAGAACCAGCACCAGTATGTGAAAAAAAAATTGATGATAATAAAAGACTTGTTAGAGGTAGAATATTTGATGACAGTAAACCAGAAACATTTAATCAACCATGGACAGATGAAGAACAAATGAGACTTGATCGTTTACTTGAAAAATATCCAGAAGAAACAATTCAAATGCGTAGATGGACTAAAATTGCAAATGAATTGGGTAATCGTACACCAAAACAAGTATCAAGTAGAGTACAAAAATATGAAATAAAATTAAAACAAGTTGCATTGACATTTAGAAAAGGTATTAAAAGTGAAACAAGTACTCATTCACGTTTAGGTAAACGTAAACGTCGTGGTAACAGAGCATCAACATTTTTTCCATACAAAGAATTTGATAATTGTGAAAATCATGATGATGTTGATGATAATAATATGGACATTGATAAAAATAATTGTGATAATAGTATTGATGGTGTATCAAGTAATCCAAGTGGTTATTGTGATGACAGTAATAGCTCTGAACGTAGTGATAATCATACACAAAGAGTATACAGTCATATTGAAATGTTACAAAGAATTAAAAAATGATGAAAATCAATTTTATGTGCATAAAATGAACCATCAGAAACAATGGTCTGATGTCATGATATATTGAATATATAATTATTATTTTATTAAATTTCATATTTTTATATTATTATTTTTATCTTTTTTTTTTTTTTTCTACTTGTAACAATTTGGGTAATAATTTTCATAATAAAAAATGTTTATTTACAATAACAATAATATTTTTTTTTTTTAGTTTTTAAAATACCCACGAAATCGCTGCATTTATTTTAGTCTTACTATTCACGACACTCCAGTCTTCTTAAATTTATATAGCTCTTTGACAGTTCCAGTCTCACGTGGACACTTGACAGTTGTCAGTTGACACCCTTGGTCCTTGACACTTGTTGTTTGTGGTGTTTCTTGCTGTGTGATTGATGCTAATCATTGGTTTGTTTACTGTTTAGTAAAAAACATAGAGCTTAAAAATCTTTTAAAATAATTAATATATTGAGATTTAAGATAAAGAAATATTTCAACCACAACGTGATTATAGTAAACACCGACAAATTGCAATTATATCAGATATGGAAGAGGTCAGCAAACAAATTTTGTTAAAAAAATATAAGGTGTCGAGTGAAATTTCAACATCTTCCTTTGACGAAAATAATAATGAGGTTAGTCTAAAATTTATAACTGCACTCAAAACATGCTTGTAAATTAATTATTGAATTATTGTTGTAAAATATAAATATTTATTATTATTTTTTAGATATACGATGAGAATCATGATCATTCAATAATTGACAGTGTTAATGATGATTGTCTTGCTGAAATATTCATGTATGTGCCAGTATTTGAAAGACCTAAAATTGCATTGGGTATGTGATGATAAAAATATTAATTAACTATTTAGAAAAATAATTTAATTATGATAATTAATAATTATTTGTATAATTTATTTATTTTTTTAGTATGTCAAAAATGGAATCGAGTCCTTGATTATTCTTGGGGTAATGTCAAAAAACTTCAACTAACTCATTGGGAATATAATAATGAGTCTCCAAATTGTTTGAAGAAATATCCAACACCCGATGAAAAATTAAGCTTTCTAAATTCATTGCTTCCAAAGTTTGGTCGTTATTTAACACAATTAGACTTGACAGCTTATGGTCATAGTAACATAGCGCCAGTTATTAATGAATATTGTCCAAACCTCGTGAAACTTCGATTGAGATTAATCTATGACGAAACCCATAAACTAGGTTGGAGACCATTTTCTCGTCTATCTAAGCTCAAGGTATTAACAGTTATATTTCAACATCATCTAAAACACCACGCTAAGCTCAATGAGTTAGTACATGCATTGGAATCCCTTGCTGATACATTGACTGATCTGACTCTCTTCAATTGGAAAGCTGACGAACCCTGGGCATATAGTAGACCTAGGGGATTTCCAAAGTATTTACCCTGTGAATTTTCGATGAGTATCGTTCATGTAAGTTAAACTTTATATCTATGACAAAAAAAATTGAGAATATTCTTTCCCTTTTTTACATATACTTATGAATAATTTCTTCTGCAGGTGCTTCGTCGACTAAAGGCTCTGAAAAGATTTGAATTTGGTGGTATACTAATTTTTCCAAAGTTGAGAGAGTATTTGAAAAATAATAGCACACTAGAATGTCATCCTTATATGATCATTTCAGAAACAAAAATGTTAAGCCAAATCAGTTAATGAGTATAACTACATTGGATATGTTGAGATACAAAATTTCAGATGATAGTTTGTATACTATTGCCAATACCTTGCAGCAATTAACAACGCTCAAAATAAATTGTGGATGGATAACTAATGATGGTGTAGTAGCCATTTCAAAGTTGAATAATTTAACACATCTTTGGTTTGTCGGCATCAATAACAGCATTGATTCTTCATCAATCAAATTGCTCAAAAACTTGACTAAATTAATGTTACCACGCAGCAATAAAATTACTGATAATTTAGCCATGAAAGTTCTCGAAAATTCACCAAAGCTGGAGGTGTTGTTTGTTCTGCAGCAGTCAAGTGTAACTGTTGAATTTATCACAAAAGCAGCAGAAGTATCAAGAAAACGAGAAAAATTTTTGAAATTAGCTGTTTCTTTCAAAACTGAGGAAAAACAATATGAATCGCCATATTTCAGAATTCTTGTTGTACCAGAATGTAAAAAAAAGGAAATTAGATAATTGACAAATTTTAATGATAACTGATATATTAATATCATAGATTAAAAAATAATTTTTTTAATATTATACATTTTTTTTTTTTACTTGTAAAAATTTATTAAAAATTTTTATAATATAAAAAACCTAATAAACAAAATGTTCATTTATAATAACAATAATATATATATATATATTTTTTTTTCTATCAGTTTTTAAAATACCGACAAAATCTCTTCTTAAATTTATATATAGTTGTTGAACAGCTGTTTCAGCGACATGTGGACACAGCTGAACAGCACAGAACTGTCACAGTTTGCACTATGGTTCGTGCTTCGCTGTGCTTTGTGGTGCTTCAATTGTTTATAGTAAAAAACATAGAGCTTATAAAAAAATCTTTTAATATAATTAATATATATATTGAGTTGAAAAAATATTAAACCAAAACTTGCTCCTAGTGAATTGTTAAATATGGAAAAATTTAGAGAAAAACGTAAACCAGAGTCGGAAAACCTTTTTTCTAAAAAATATAAGGTGTCAAGTGAAATTTCAACACCTTCTTTTAACGCAAAGGATAATGAGGTTAGTCAAAAATACAACTGCAGTAAAAACATGCTTGTATAGATTAATTATTGAATTATTGTTGTAAAATATAAATATTATAATTGTTATTATTTTTTAGACATACAAACATACAACAATTGATTGTATTAATGATGATTGTCTGGCTGAAATATTCATGTATGTGCCAGTATGGGAAAGACCTAGAATTGCATTGGGTATGTGATAATAAAAATATCAATTAACTATTTAAAAAAATAATTTAATTATGATAATTAATATATATTTGTATATAATTTATTTATATTTTTAGTATGTCAAAAATGGAATCGAGTCCTTGATTATTCTTGGGGTAATGTCAAAAAGCTTGAACTGACTCACTGGGAATATAATGAGGATGCAAATTGTTTGAAGAAATATCCAACACCCGATGGAAAATTGAGCTTTTTAAAATCACTACTTAATAAATGTGGTCGTTATTTAAGACAATTAGACTTGACAGCTTATGGTCATAGTGACATAGTGCGAGTTATTAATAAATATTGTCCAAACCTCGTGAAACTTCGTTTGAGATTCACCTCTGATAACGATGAAATTGTAGTATATGATGCATTTTCCCGTCTATCTAAGCTTAAAGTATTAGCAGTTATATTTCAATATCATGAAAAACACCAGTCTAAGCTTCATTATTTAATCACTGCATTGTTACCCCTTGCTAATACATTGACTGATCTTACTCTGTTCAATTGGAAAGCTGATGACGTATCCTGCAGTACAAATAGTACACCTAATATACCCTGTCTATTTCCCGGGATCACCATTTGGGTAAGTTAAACTTTATATTTATTACAAAAAAAAATCAAAAATGTTCTTTTTATTTTTTACATGTACTTATGAATAATTTCTTCTGCAGATGCTTCGTCGACTAAAGGCCCTGAAAAGATTTGAATTTACTGGTATAGAAATGTTCCCACAGTTAGAAGAATATCTGAGAGATAGTCACACACTAGAATGTTTTTACTATGATTGTTTCCTTCCTTAGCCATTTTAAAGATGAATTTTAAAATTATTTGTTCAACAAAAAAAATTAGATAATTGACAAAATTCGGTGATAATACTGATATTAATACTGTATATATATAATGCTAGATAGTGATGAGTGGTTTAACAATTTTTTTTCTATCCAAATAACAAATTTTTTGAAACTAAATAATTTATGAAATCTTGGAAAAACAAAATATAAATATATTAATTAATTAGTTACCTCTTTTTGTAAATATTGAGTAACAATTATATCAAGATGTAATTCAATTTGATTTTGTAAAAAAAATTCTGTAAATTTAATTATATTTTCTGTCAGCAGCGGTAAATTTTTGTAAATAAAAAAAAAATAAATCAATTATACTTAAACTAATAGCAAATATAAAAACATAATTATTAACAAAAATTCCTTTATACATTAGCAACAGATAGAAATTTATAGTCTAATTTAAACAGAAATTACGGTATACACGATTTCACACGATGACGAACGACATTGAACGAGTGACGACACATCCAGCTGACTGCAACTCTGTTGTCAATAGTGCAAACTGCAACTGCAACATAAATAAAACACAACCGGTGTGTTTATTATTTTATTTTTTAAAACAAAATTATTTTTAATAATTAAAAAATTTTAAAAACATAACAATAAAGTATTTTAACATTGACATTATTATTTATGATTAATTATAATTAGTTGTGTCAATAATAATTGAGTAATTAAATTAATAACAAACAAACATAAATTCTAACCTAAAAAGTAAGTTAAAAAAAATATAAACAACAATATATAGTGTACAATATAATAATATAATTTTAAAAAATTGTTAACATTAAAAAATAAAAATAATAATAATTTAAAGATGACATCAAAACGTGGACCAAAAATGGACAATGTACCAGCAGAGGAGAGTGATTTATTATCAATAAAACCATTGGGTGCTGGTCAGGAAGTTGGAAGATCTTGTATAATGCTTGAATTTAAAGGAAAACAAATAATGCTTGATTGTGGTATTCATCCAGGTTTATCAGGTATGGATGCATTGCCATACGTTGATTTAATTGAACCAGATGAAATTGATTTATTATTAATATCACATTTTCATTTGGATCATTGTGGTGCATTACCATGGTTTTTACAAAAAACAAGTTTTAAAGGACGTTGTTTTATGACACATGCTACAAAAGCAATTTATCGTTGGCTTTTATCTGATTATATTAAAGTTAGTAATATTGCAACTGAACAAATGTTATATACTGAAGCTGATCTTGAAGCAAGTATGGATAAAATTGAAACAATAAATTTTCATGAAGAAAAAGATGTATTTGGTATAAAATTTTGGGCTTATAATGCTGGTCATGTACTTGGTGCAGCAATGTTTATGATTGAAATTGCTGGTGTTAAAATATTATATACTGGTGATTTTAGTAGACAAGAAGATCGTCATTTAATGGCTGCTGAAATACCAAATGTACATCCAGATGTATTGATAACAGAATCAACATATGGTACACATATACATGAAAAACGTGAAGATAGAGAAGGTAGATTTACAAATTTAGTACATGAAATTGTAAATCGTGGTGGTAGATGTCTTATACCAGTATTTGCCCTAGGTAGAGCACAAGAATTACTATTAATACTTGATGAATACTGGTCATTACATCCAGAATTACATGAAATACCAATATATTATGCATCATCACTTGCTAAAAAATGTATGGCTGTTTATCAAACATATGTTAATGCAATGAATGATAAAATACGTCGTCAAATTGCAATTAATAATCCATTTGTATTTAAACATATATCAAATTTAAAAGGTATTGATCATTTTGATGATATTGGTCCTTGTGTTGTTATGGCATCACCAGGTATGATGCAAAGTGGTTTATCAAGAGAATTATTTGAATCATGGTGTACTGATACTAAAAATGGTGTTATTATTGCTGGTTATTGTGTTGAGGGTACACTTGCTAAAACAGTTTTATCTGAACCAGAAGATATTGCAACAATGAGTGGACAAAGATTACCATTAAAAATGTCTGTTGATTATATATCATTTTCAGCACATACAGATTATCAACAAACATCGGAATTTATAAGAATGTTAAAACCACCACATGTTGTGCTGGTACATGGTGAAGCTAATGAAATGGGAAGATTAAAAGCAGCATTACAACGTGAATATGAAGATGATCCATCAACAACAATGGAAATACATAATCCAAGAAATACTGTTGCTGTTGAATTATATTTTCGTGGTGAAAAAACAGCTAAAGTTATGGGTACACTTGCTATTGATACACCAAAACCAGGACAAGTTATATCTGGTGTTATTGTTAAAAGAAATTTTAATTATCATATGTTAGCACCATCTGATTTATCAAAATATACTGATATGGGTATTGCACAAGTTGTACAACGACAAAGTATATGTTTTAATTCATCATGGTCTGTACTTAAACATTTATTACAACAAATATCTGGTACACTTGATATTATTGATGATAAAAAAATAAGAGTATTTAAAAATGTTGATGTTACTATTGATGGTAAAATTGTTACACTTGAATGGATTGCAACACCAGTTAATGATATGTATGCTGATTCAATTGTTGTTGCATTATTACAATGTGAAATGTTAGAAACACCACCAAAAATATTACCAGCACCAACTAAAATGGATCGTATGCATTTTAAAGAATGTCTTATTGAAATGTTACAAGAAATGTTTGGTGAAGATTCAGTACCAAAAATATTTAAAGGTGAAAAATTATATGTCACTGTTGATGACAAAAAAGCACATATTGATTTAACAAGTCTTGAGGTATCATGTCCAGAAGATGATACGTTCCAACAAATTGTCAGAACTGCTGTAACAAAATTACATCAATCACTTGCACCAACTAGTGATTCAATTTAATTATATTGTATTTTAACTTTTATTAAGTTAATTAATAAAACAAACAATTATGATGTTAATCATATTTTATTTAAATAAAATATATATACAATTTTTTAAATATATAAATTTATTTTAATTTCATGAAAATATTACATAATTTTATTTCTTTTTTTTCATTTCATTTGTATACATATATTATTTTATTTTTTTTTTTTTTGAATAATTTAATTGTACAATCTCACACACAAATGTATTCAATAAATTCGCAATAGCGTATAGTTAATTTATTTTTTAAAAAATCCAAACAACATAATCAACAATTAAATATTATATACAATTATTAATGATTAAAAAAAAAATTTCTCTGCAAAAGCAACGTGATTAATTAAAAAAAAAAAATTATATACAATTAAAATTTATATTCTTGAAGATCACCCCAAGCCGGTCCAACTTTGACTTTGACTGGCAAAGGCACTGATAACTGACAACAATTTTCCATAGATTCTTTAATGATTCTTGCAACATTTTCTAAATCATGTCCATTAACTTCATAAATTAATTCATCATGTAGTTGCAATACTAAATAACCACCTCGTGGTATTAAATCTTTACTTTTTCTTAATTTTCTTTTTACTGGATAATCAACAAGTACCATTGGCATATCACTGTATTCATCTCTCATTCTTTCATCAATAACAACCATAGCTTTTTTAGCAATATCAGCAGCTGAACCTTGTACCATTGTATTAATTGCTTGTCTTTCAGCATGTTTTTTTTCTCCATTAATATCACTATTTAAACCAGGTAAATATCTTCTTCTTCCCATCAATGTTGTTATGTATCCTTTTTTTTTAGCTTCATCCAATGTTTTGTTAATCCATTTTTTTAATCCAGGATATGTTGACATAAATTTATCTTGAAATTCTTTAGCTTCGTCTTCTTCTATCTTTAATGTTTCAGCAAGTGATTTAATTCCCATACCATAAATCATAGCATAACATAATTGTTTAGTACGTTGTCTCATTGTTTCATCAACATCATCAATTGCACAATTATACCAATGGGCTGATATATTTTTAAATACATCACCTGGTTTTTTAAATACTCTACATAATATTGGCTCTTTTGATAAATGTGCAAGTATACGTAACTCAAGCTGACAATAATCAGCTGATAACATAATATTACCAATTGCTGGAACAAATGCCATTCTCACACTTATCACAAATGTATCATCAGCTGAATTAAAATCACGTGGTACATTTTGTAAATTTGGCTCATGCATTGATACACGTCCAGTTACTGTATTTGTCAGACAATTACCATGTATTCTTGAATTTTTTTCAGCTAAATTTAATAATGGACATACCATTTTAATCCATGTTGAATGTAATTTACGCCAATTTGTTATTAAATTTGCTATTGGATTATCACACATTTCTAATGACACTTTATTTGTACTTATTTTCTTTTTATTATTGTCATTTGTTAAGCCTAATACTTGTGCAACAGCTTTTGATGATGAAAAATTAAATTTTTTACCAGCATATGTGTATGCTTGATTTTCAATTTGTGCTAATTGTTGTTTAATAACTGTTGATAATTCTTGTAATGCTGGTAAATTAATACCAAAACCAGTCAACTCCATTCTTGATAATATCATAACAATTTTCATTTCAATATTTAAATATGTATTTAATAATTGAGAATTTTTATATTGTAATTTTTTTAATAATACATTTGTTGTACACCAAGTTAGTGCTGTTTCTGTGCATGCTCTTATTGATCCAGATATTTTTGATTTAACATATAAACCAGGACCAAAATATCCACTTATTGATCCAAGTCTTTCATAAAGTTCTAGTCCATCTGGTAAATATTCACTAATTAAATTGCCAAATATTTTATCTGGTAAATCTGGATTAATTAACCAATCAGCAACAGTTGGATCAATGAATTTACATGTTGATGATATATTACAACAATTAAATAAAGTTTTATATATTTCTTTTGATGAAAAACAACGTACAGTTAAATTATCATTTGTTAGTATATCAGTTAACAATGACATTCTGTCTTTTATTGATACACGATTTGGTTCTTGTATATTTTCAAATGACATATAATATACATTTTTACCCCATGTTATTGCAACACCACATAATTTTCTATCATTATAAATACAATTATCAATTTTTTTAATTTTTCTTTCATGATCTTTGCTGTTAATTGTACTTATTATTCTTGTACCAATGCATATTGTATCTTTAACGAATGACTCACAAGCAAGTGCCATTGATATTTCATTTATTTTTAATAATTCATTTTTAAAATCATTAAATTTTTCAATTTCTGATACACTTATAACAACAAGTTCTTTTAAATTCATACTATTCATTGATTTATTATTTTTTTTCAATAATTTTTCATGAATTTTTGATGTTGTTTTCTTTATTTTTTTTTTCTTTGGTGATGCATCTTCATCTTCGGAATTTGGTATGATACTTTCGGCAAATAAATCATCGTCGTCATCATCAACATTATCATCAAGAGAAACAGTAAATGTTGTTGATGTTTTTGATGGTAATGGAGTTTTAATTAATTCTGTTGTTTTTTGTGTACGTATTCTAAGTGCTTCGAGCTTTAAACGTGTTCTACTTATTTTATTGCTTGTATTTGACACGTCCATTGCTTGAGTGCCAACAACAACATCATCCTCTGATGTATTAGAGTCTGTTGATAGTCTTTTTGCTGCATCATATTTAACAACACTAGCTAGTGGTGATTTATCAGTTATAATTGGACTACTTGATTTACGTTTTAATGATTTTTTATCAGCTTCTTTAGATGTATCATTTGATGATGTTGATTTTACATTATCCAATTTATTATTTGTCTCTGTATTTAATGTAGATGCTGGTTTTTTATTATCAATATGGGTTTTGTTATTTTGTTGAACTTGTTGATCAAGTGCATTGAGAATTCCATTTGTCAAGTTCCATGAATCATCAGCCCAATATAATGATTTACTTTTATCTTTTTCATCTAAATTTTTTAATTGAACATTTGGAGTTGTTGGCTTTACAAAATTAATTACATCTTTTTCTTTATCTTGTTTATTATTATTATTATTTGATGATGATTGTAAACATGAAAATTCATTTTCTTCAAAATCAGCTACATTTATGTCAAGTAAATTTGGATCAATGATATTTTCATCAAGAACATTATGTTCAAGAATATTTTCATCAAGCATATTACAATCTTGTGTATCTAAAATTAAACTATCACCAAAAAGACTTGGACTACGTGAATCTGATATTGAATTAAATGTTTCTTTAAGTAAAATTGATTTTGGTGTTGATAAGTTTTCCATTCTTGAATCAAATTTTAAACTTTCACCAAAACTTTCTATACTAGATTGTTTTTCAACTATTTCTGGAATATTTTCTTCAATTTTATCAGCTTTTTGTTCATCATCTTCATCATCATCATCAACAATATTATGGTCATTCTCTTCATCCTCTTCAATTAAACTGAGAGATTGTTGTACATTTTTATCATCATCGTCATCTTCAATTGATATCTTTGAAGAACCACTGTTTATTGATACAGTTGATGAATAACTTGTTGAAGAATCTTGTCTCAATATATCTGTATTTTTAGTTGATATTTGTAAATGATTTGTACAAGTTTGACCAGTCAAATGATTTTTATTTTTTTTATTCCAATCAACTTCATCAACACCTAATTCATTTTTAACAAGTTCTCTTGCTTCTTTAACAAGCATAACTGCTGCTTCTCTTGGTGTTAAACCATCTTTACCAGTTACAAAAACACTTCTCATTTTATTACGTTTAACTAAATCATATTCATGTTCATTATTATAATCTTTTTCACTTTCAAATGGTAATGCTTTATATAATGCTCTTTCAACATCCATATCATCAGCAACAGCTAATTCAGCAACACTTTTAATACCTTCTTTAAATAAACTTCTTGCTCTAATACCATTTAACATTGGTAGTCTTAATAAATCTAATAATTCACGTGATACACCAAATTGTAAACGTTGTTGAAATTGATTAACCAATAATTCAACACAATCCCATCCAAGTTTTTTACAAAATTGTGTAACCATACCAGCAAATGTTGCTGCTGATTGTTGAAGACTTTGTACAACACCACGACAACATGAATATTTTTTACAAACAATTGATAATGGTATTTCTTTAACAAGATCATTTAATATTAATGATGTATAAAAACGTTTATGTATATCAAGTAATTTACTATTTTTAATTGTACCACTAATACCATTTGCTATAAATTTTTCACTAACACCAACATGCTGTCCAACTCTTTTATCACTATCAGACATTGATTTCCATAAATCAAAAAAATTTAACCAATTAATATCACCAATATTATTTGATGAATTAATTGGTGTTACAGTATAAATAATATGTAATTCAGTATCAAGTACAAATGTTCTTCTTGCTTTTAATAATTCTTCAAATAAAAATAATGCATCTTTTGGTGGTACTGATGCAGCTAAACTTGCTTTACCAAGTTGTGTTGCAATCCATCTTTCATCATTACCATTTATTGATTTTTGATTTAAAAAAAATTCATTTTTAACTAAAAAATCAACAGCATCAATAGTCAAATTATTAATTTCTTGATTATTTGTTAAATATAATAATGTACATTTCATATATAAATTAATATCATCAATTGTATATGCAACTTCACTAGCAACAGCTTCAAGTAAAGCTCTTATTAATGGTCCAGTACTATTTAAACATGATTTAATTGGTTCAAGATTTGATTGTAATAATTTTTTTAAAAATATACGTTCATTTTGTTTACATATAATAATACTTTCACCAGCACTATCTTTTCCCATTCTACCAGCACGACCAATCATTTGTTTATATGTTAATGTATCAATTGGTTTACCATGATACATTATTGTTCTTATTAAAACTCTTCTTGCTGGTAAATTAACACCACTACTTAGAGTTGATGTTGCTGTTAATATTTTTAATGAACCAGAACGAAATGCACCTTCAACAATATCACGTTCATCCATTGTTAAACCAGCATGATGAAATGCAACACCAAATGATACTGTTTTATTTAATACTGAATCAAGACCAACTGGTGAACGTTTAAGTTGTTCTAATGTTTCCATTATTGTTTCAGTATTTAATTGTTTACGTAATGCAATACCTAATTCATTATTTTGTCTACCAAGTTGACTTATTACTGATGATAATTGTTGTGCAAGACTTTCTGTCCAATTTTTAGTTGGACAAAATATTAATACACTGTGTCCTTCAAGTATTGTTTCAAGACATAATTGTATTATATTATCACTGTCATTATCATTATTTAATTCTTGTAATGGTTTTATTACTCTATGGGAATTTAATTTATCATCATATATTGTTGTGCCAATTTTACAATACTCTTTTAATGGTATTGGACGAAAATCTGTTTTATATAATTCAGCATCAAGCCATTTTGCAAGTAAATCTAAATTTGGTAATGTTGCTGACATTCCAATTAATTGTATATTTATATTTTCTTCTTTTAATGTCATGTATTTTAGCTTTGTTAATAATAATTCAAGTAAATAACCACGATATGGATCACTAAGTAAATGTAATTCATCAATAACAACAGCACCAAGATTTTCAAGGCCACCTTCTTCCATCATTTGATTTATCAATGAATTTGCTTTTTCAATTGTTGCAATAGCAACATCTGTTGCATTAAAACCACCTGGTGGTTGTATACCACCCATAAAACCTTCAACTTTAACCTCAGCATCTGATAATAAATCTTTAAAATAATACATTTTTTCACGTACAACTGATACAAATGGTAATATAAATATTACTTTTTTACGACGTTCAAGAACTGTTTTAATTATTAATATTTCTGATACAAGTGTTTTACCAGCTGATGTTGGTGCTGAATAAACAAGATTTTTAGCTCTATCAATAATATTTGAATTTGATAAACATTCAACTTGCCATGGGAACATTGATGTTACACCACGTTCCTCATATTTTCTTAGTACAGTTAATGGCAAGCCCCAATTTGATAATTTAAGACGTTCTTGTGTTGATATTTGTGATGGTACTTCATAAGACAATGATGATTTTATTAATTCTTGTATATGACTTGTTTTTGTTGTATAATCAACATTAATTTGTTCATCATCATCATCATCAACAATATCAACACCAACATCACTACCGTATTGGCTTTGGGTTACTGGTATTTATTTAATGGATATCTATTATGTACAACACTATCAATGCTTGCTCATTCTGTCTTCTATATCTGTTCTTAACTTTCTGATATCATCAATGCATTGAGTGTATTTTCTCCAATTGTCTGCATCTTGATTTGTTTATTTTTTTTTCTTCTTTTATATAATTAGTATCATTGCTTTTACCTGATGAGAAATTATTTTTATATTAATTTATAATGATTATTAATTATTGTAAGTATATTTACCAATTTGTTGTTGTTATTTTCAGTGTTTTTTTAGCGGTACTCGTGTATTGAGTACATGAGTACATAAACGTCAAGTACTCCATTTTGATTTCGGAGTCATGAGTTTAAGTATCTATAAGGGATCTGACCTATTCACCATGACATCTGGTGGCGCACAGTGAACTATTTCCAGATCTTTGAAACAACATTGAAAATTTTTATATGGTATAGTTTGTTGACGATAGCATACTATAGTAAAACGATCTGGAATGCGCCATATTGCCTCACAGATAAGCTTTTACACAATAAATGTGTGCGTGAGCGACCAAACCCCGCCCATAGGTCAGATCCCTATTAGCGCAAGGGGGGACTTACTCACACACATGTGGACATTTAAATGAGTCATTTTGGAGCAATAAATATAAAAAAATAAATATATTATCTACAACAAAATAATTAAATCAACGATGAATAAATAAATTATAAATATTATTTAATCTGTCAAATAAAAGAAAAGCAACCAATAAATATTTGAAGAGAGACATAAATATTTATTTCAATTAATTATTGAAAAATAATGAAAAACAAAATTTTTAATTTATTTTTTTATTTAATTTTTTTTTTATTTTAATAAATTTTTTGCCATCGTACAAATCTATTGTGGTGCTTTACCACGTCCAAAACCACCACGGAATTCAAGATCACCAGTACCTGGACCAATGTCTGCTTTCTTATCACCAGGTGCTGGTGGACCACCTGGTCCACGTCTGTATCCAGCTCTATCTTCAGTTGGTCTTGATGAGTCTGATTTTGTTGCTGCTGGTCTTGGACGAGCAGTTTCTGGTCTTGGTTGACGTTTCAATGTTGATGGAACAATTTCAGGTGGAAGATGAAGGAAACCACGTAAGTATTCGATACCTTCATTTGTGAGGTACCAGTAATAATGTCTCCATGCAAATTGTTCCTTGACGAATCCTTTGGATTTCAAAGACTAAACAAATAACATAAAAATATTTTATTAGTTTATTTGTAACTTAGGTTTTTCTCTTTATTACTCAATCAACATATTGATAATTAATTTACCTGCATAGCCTTGATGACTTGGAGATTTGGAATTGCTTCCAATTCAGGATGCTTTGGTGCGTGGAAGTCTTTCTTGGCTACCATGACACCTTCCTTGAAGAGGTATTCATAGATAGCAACACGATTCTTTTTTGGCATCAACATCTAATTAACAAATTAAAAAACAACACATTAATCATTTGCACATTATCATAAAAAAAAAAAAACTCCATCAACAACCAATTGTGTCGGGTGTTAGGTTATGTTATCACTATCACATTTTTTTTTTTTTTTTTCTTTCAAATAAATCATTAACCACTGGACGTATAAATTAATAATTAAATTAACAATTACAATTGGAAAAAAAAAAAAAGTAATTTAACAATTAATAGTTTATTATTAATAAAACACTGGTTGAAAATTAATTCAAAAAAATATGAAGACAAGAAATTAACAGCCCTGGTGCATATGATTTATTTGATTAACACATAAACAACACAATTATTAATCGAATTTTTGAGTTTAACAAATAAATAAATTAATCAAGTTTTAATTATTATTCTTACTTTGATATTATTTGTTGAGATGCAACGGATAAATGATGATTATTGTTAATCAAAAGCGACAAGCGACAACGCTTCTTCGATGGCAAATTACAAGGAAAGAAAAAATGGAGAAAAAAACACACAAGTCTACAGTTCACTACAGTTTACACAAGCATGCTTGTGTTGTATGCATGTTGCTCTGTGTATATGTGTTTGAAACTGATAATGTAGGTATTTTTTATTTTGTCGATAATATAGGTAAATTGATAAATTGAAAAATAATAATTATTAATTAATTATAAACAAATATTAATTAATTAATAAGAAACAAAATGGAATTAAATTTATTTTTCTTATTATATATTAGGAAAATATTAATGAATAATTCAATTTAATTATTTAATTTAAGTTTAATTTATTAATTATAATATTGAATGATTAAAGTTTTCACAGTGGGTTTTAATTTTTTTTTTTTAAATGATTATTTTTCAAAACAGCACCAGATGATGTACCATCTACTTCATCATTACGTTTACAAATACCACCTGGAACTCTGTTGAAATAGAATAACATATTAATATCAAAAATAAACAATATAATTTATCAATAAATAATTAGCCTTACCCTGAAACTACTTCATCTTTGATATATGCAAAAATTTTACAATCTGGAAATGCTTCTTAGACTAATGCCAAAGGTGTGTCTTTTGAAATTCCACGTACAATTATTCTGTAACACAAAAAACAAAAAGACAAATTAACTTTTGTAAATGATTATTTACTAAAATAAATTTATAAAAATAGGATAATTACGCTCGTTTTTTTGCTTTAGATAATTTAGGCTTAGTTGTTTTTTGTTTAACTTGTTTATCCACATTTGTTTCATTATCTTTAGCTTTTGTTGTTGTAACATTTTTATCTTTATTAAGTGGCTCATCATTATCAGATGATTGTTGAATTTTTTGATTTGGTTTAGCACCAGATACAACAATACGTAAATTATTTTCTTTTGATTTAGCCTTTATTGATTTCATATTGTTTATTTTTTGTTCCATTTTAGGAAATATAACATGACAATGTCTTGATGCTTGTCTTTGAAACTTAATATTTGCATCACCAGTTATTAAATTACGTACTTCATCAATATCAGTAATGCGTTTTGGAAAACGTAAATATATTGTTCTGTCTTGTTCGGTATTTTTTTTTTTTTTAATACTTTCATTTACTTTTCCTTCCATTCTGTAATTTATTATTAATTATTAAACAAATTAAATATCGACAGTTTGTTGTTAAATATAAAATTAGATATTTAATATTATTTTTAATACACTGATTATGTTATTTATTATTAAATCAATATTATTTATTAATAATCAATTATTAATTTGTTTGAGATTGTTAATTTACTTGAGCTATTATATTATATTGACGCCACGTGTATATATATGTATACAAGAATGTCCATCAGTCTATGATATTTAAATATTTTAACAATTAATTTTTAGGTTAAGTCATGGAGTTTTATATAAGGAGGGTAATCTGTGACGTCACTGGGAGCTGTTGAAGGCTTGAAGCTCACGGAATGGAACAAGTCAGTACATTTTTTTGCCAGTGTTGACGCTAGTAGCGAGAAGATCCGAAGTCACATGGTGTTTTTGTTTACATTTTTTTTTTTTTGTGTGGCTCAGTTCTGTAAAAAAATAATTCAACTCAATAATACATTATTTATTTAACAAATAAAATTAAAGCAATACATTTTAATAAAAAAAAACCTCCATGATTGAGATAAAAAAATATTGAAATAAAACGAAATTACAGTAAATATACCGATATTTTAACTTCATCAAATATGGAAGAGTCGGAATATTTCACTTTAAAAAAATATATGGTGCCACGTGAAATTTCAAAATTTTCATTCAACGAAAAAGATAATAAGGTTAGTCCAAAATACAACTGCAATAAAAACATGCATGTAGATTAATTATTGAATTATTGTTGTATAAATATATTCATTATTATTTTTTAGATATACTATGAAAATCATGATCATTCAATAATTGATTGTGTTAATGATGATTGTCTGGCTGAAATATTCATGTACGTGCCAGCATGTGAAAGACCTAAAATTGCATTGGGTATGTGATAAGAAAAATATCAATTAATTAATTAAAATATCAATTGATTAATTAAAATTTAAAATAATAATTTAATTACAATAATTAATATATTTGAATAATTTATTTATTTTTTAGTATGTCAAAAATGGAAAAAAGCCCTTGATTTTTCTTGGGGTAATGTCAAAAAACTTGAACTCACTCACTGGGAACGAGCTGGGAATCCAGATTGTTTGAAGAAATTTACAACACCCGATGAAAAATTAAGCTTTTTAAAATCATTGCTTTATAAATGTGGTTGCTACTTAACAGAATTAGACTTGACAGCTTATGATTATAGTGACATAGTGCCAGTTATTAATGAATATTGTCCAAATCTCGTGGAACTTCGATTGAGATTCCAAGATGACAACAAAATATTAAGATATGATGCATTTTCACGTCTATCTAAGCTCAAAGTATTAGAAATTATATTTCAACGTATGAAAAACCACTTTAAGCTTCTTTATGTAATCCTTGCATTAGAATCACTTGCTAATACATTGACTGATCTGTATCTGTGCTGTTGGAAAGATGATTTATATGAATCGTGTAGTTTACCAGAAGATATAACCATTCGTGTAAGTTAAACTTTATATCTATTTACAAAAAAAAAAATTCTTTTTATTTTTTTACATATACTTATCAATAATTGTTTTTGTAGATGCTTCGTCGACTAAAAGCTCTGAAAAGACTTGATATTGGTAATCTACGAATTTCCCCAAAGTTAGCAGACTATCTGAGAGATAATCGTTTACTAAAATATTTTCATTATAATATTCACGCTAATAAGCCAAATCAGTTCATAACTAAATTGGATTTGAGGAATTACAAAATTTCAGATAAGAGTGTGTATACTTTTGCCAATACCATGAAGCAATTAACAGGACTCATTGTTAATTGTGAATGGTTAACTAATGATGCTGTAGTAGCCATTTCAAAGATGAATAATTTAACACGTCTTTGTTTTATCGGCATTAATCACAGCATTGATTCTTCATCAATCAAATTGCTCAAAAACTTGAATAAATTAATGTTACCATGCAGCAATAAAATTACTGATGATTTAGCCATTGAAGTTCTCGAAAATTCACCAAAAATGAAGTTGCTTGTTGTTTTGGACACAAGTGTAACTGTTGAATTTATCAAAAGAGCAGCAAAAATATCGAAAATTCGAAAACAACTTTTGGTTTCAATTGTTACTCTCATAACTGATAAAAAACAATATGAATCGCCATATTTCAAATTAATTATTTGCTTAGCTAATGGTAAGTGCTGTTAATATGCTAGATTGATAGAAAAATTGATTTTTGAGTTTCAAATTCAACATGAAAGAACGGATGGATCTTTTTCACGTTCCAATCAGTTTGGCTTGATGTTGGTGCATGTATTCCAGACATTTTATTTATGGTTATAATTCAACAAATAATGGTCCCATAGTTAAACTTTATTTTTACCAACAGATAAATCTTTTATCAAAATAATGTCAAATAGCACAGTACACGATGACCAATTATAACCTCGTTGATAAATACATCATCAATTGTATTCCAGGGTAAAAATTTAGTTGTTTCAAGACAGGGTCATTGTTTTTTACCAATTATTTGTTTACCAACTGATTCTAAAAACAGCAGAAATTAAGTGTCTGTATACCAGTTACCACACAGCAGTTGGAAGAAACTATGGAAGAGGTCTACAAAAAGGGAATAAAACGATTTCTATTATTGTTTAATTTTATTATTATATAGACAATATTTAAATCCGTATTCCAAATTTTTTTAAAATACATTTCATAAATTTATACAGTTCAAGGTTCAAGTATTTTTTTTTTTTCTAAATAAATAATGATCATTAAATTAATAATAATAATAATTAAAATATTAATAAATGTTGTTCAAATTAAAAATTTATTCATTTTTTTTTTTTTTTACAATTATTTTGATTATTGTTTAAAAAAAATATAATTAAAAATTGAAAAATTTAATTTACATTTATTTTTGCAAATAAAAATGTGTAATTTTATCTTATGAAATTTCTATTGAGAATCAATAAACAATAGTTTAAAAATTCAAGATTATTTTAGAAATATTAAAAGTAAAAAAAAAAAAAAATATTTGTTTATTGAATCGTTAAAAATTAATTATATAGGTCAACTCGTTCACAGCTACTTTGAATTCGGGTAGTCTGTTGTTGTCGTACTTTATCTAAAAAAAAAAAACAAAATATAATTATAAATAATTTTCCATAAATTATTATTAAATATTAAAAATATTAAATAAATAATCAAATTAAATATTTGAGGCATATACTAAAACTTTCTTCATAGGCACAAAATTCTTTAACTCTTTGATATCTAGTTAAATTGTAATCGATCCAAATTTGGCAGGTTCACAAAACTTTGTTACTCTTTCATCACTGTCAGACTTGTATACCTAAAATAAAAAAATTATTCATATTAATATATAATACAAAAAATATTGCAATTGAAAAAAGAATAAATTAAACAAAACATTTCAAAAATTAAATTATTTGATAAATAGAAATGTAATAATAATAATAATTTATATAATTTTTTTTTTTGTCTTCTCAGATTAATATAATTAACAAGTACAATATAAAAAATATTTTAATAAATTGAAAATTAAACTTGGTCATTACTTAAATTTTTTTTTTCATTTGATTTATGTTTTTATTATTATTATTTTATTTTAAACAAATAATATTAATAAATTGGCATTAAAAGTATAAAATACAAATTAGCTGTATATATTAATAAAATTGTTTATAAATTATTTAATAATTATTTAAAATTACATATTTTTAAACAAAAATAAAAAATATATTTTTTTTTATATTTATAGTAATTTAGTGGTGTACTCGGATATCACGGTTCATCAATTTGTTTTTTAATAAGAAGAGTCATTGATGGGTTTAATTATTATAAATTTGTATCATAAATAATTATAAAATAATTATAAATAAATAGCTAGTGTTTGAATATTTTTTTTTGACGAAAGAGTCTCTACGATACATAAATCTCATGCAAGTTTGTGCAACACAAGTTCTTGCACGAAAAAATAGAACATGTTCCATACTGTTCCATACTTACATTGACTTACATTGTCTGTGAATGCATGTGAATGCAAGCTGATGCAAGCGTGGAGCGGCGTGGAGACATCGCTTTACAAAAATCTCGTACGTTCACACCGGTTAGTGCTTTGTCGTGCCAATATCAAACGTCAATTAATGCTATAATTTTTAGTTATGTTTTACTAAAAAACAAAGCTTAAAAATTTTTTATAATACACAATTGATATATTGAGATAAAAAAATATTAAAATAAAACGAAATTACAGTAAATATACCGATATTTTAACTTCATCAAATATGGAAGAGTCGGAATATTTCACTTTAAAAAAATATATGGTGCCACGTGAAATTTCAAAATTTTCATTCAACGAAAAAGATAATAAGGTTAGTCCAAAATACAACTGCAATAAAAACATGCATGTAGATTAATTATTGAATTATTGTTGTATAAATATATTCGTTATTATTTTTTAGATATACTATGAAAATCATGATCATTCAATAATTGATTGTATTAATGATGATTGTCTGGCTGAAATATTCATGTATGTGCCAGTATGTGAAAGACCTAAAATTGCATTGGGTATGTGATAAGAAAAATATCAATTAACTATTTATAAAAATAATTTAATTAAAATAATTAATATAATATTATTGTATAATTTATTTATTCTTTAGTATGTCAAAAATGGAGTAGAGTCCTTGATTTTTCTTGGGGTAATGTCAAAAAATTTCAACTAACTCACTGGGTACAACCTGGGAATTATCCAAATTGTTTGAAAAAATATCCAACATCCGATGGAAGATTAAGCTTTTTAAAATTACTGCTTAATAAATTTGGTCGTTATTTAACAGAGTTAGACTTGTCAGCGTATGGTTACAGTGACATAGTGCCAGTTATTAATGAATATTGTCCGAACCTCCTGAAACTTAAATTGAGATTCATAAAGGACAATCAAAAATTAAGTCATGATGCATTTTCATGTCTATCTAAGCTCAAAGTGTTAGAAGTTATATTTCAACATATGAAAAACAGCTTGAGGCTTCTTGATGTAATCCTTGCATTGGAATCCCTTGCTAATACATTGACTGACCTCATTCTGTGCTATTGGAAAAATTACTTGAATGATAAGTATGATTTACCAAAAGATGTAACCATTGATGTAAGTTAAACTTTATATCTAATATCTATTAGTAATATACATATTACAAAAAAAAAAAATTAAAAAGAAAATATTCTTTTTATTTTTCACATATATACTCATGAATAATTGTTTTTGTAGGTGCTTCGTCGACTAAAGGCTCTGAAAAGACTTGAAATTGGTAATATACGAATTTTTCCAGAGTTAGCAGACTATCTAAAGAATCTGAGAGATAAAGGCAAACTAAAATATTGTCATTATAATATTCACACTTATAATCTACATTATCACTACATAACTACATTGGATTTGAAGAATTACAAAATTTCAGATAATAGGGTGTATACTATTGCCAATACCATGAAGCGATTAACAAAATTCGTTGTTTGTTGTGAAGAGTTAACTAATGATGCTGTAGTAGCCATTTCAAAGATGAATAGGTTAACAAATCTTTTTTTTTCCGGCGTTAATGATAGCATTGATTCTTCATCAATCAAATTGCTTAAAAACTTGACTAAATTAATGTTACCACGCAGTAATAAAATTACTGATGATTTAGCCATGAAAGTTCTCGAAAACTCACCAAAGCTGAAGGCGCTTTTTCTTCTGTACACAAGTGTAACTGTTGAATTTATCAAAAAAGCAGCAAAAATATCAGAAATTCGAAAACAACCCTTGCTTACAGCTGTTTCTTTCTTAATTGATAAAAAACAATATGAATCGCCATATTTCAAATTTATTATTAGTTTGACTGATGATAGCTGGTATTAATATGGTATATATATAATACTAGATTGATAGAAACATTATTGATTTTTGAGTTTCAAATTCAACATGAAAGAACGGATGGATTTTTTTTACGTTCCAATACCGTTGGTACATGTATTCCAGACATTTTATTTCTGGTTATAATTCAACAAATAATGGTCCCAGTTAAACTTTATTTTTACCAACAGATAAATCTTTTATCAAAAATGTCAAATAGTATACAGTACACGTTGACCAATTATAACTTCGTTGATAAATACATCATCAATTGTATTTCGGGGTAAAAATTTACTTGTTTCAAAACAGGGTAATTGTTTTTTTATCGATTATTTGAATACCAACTGATTCTAAAAACAGCAGAAATTAAGTGTCTGTGTACCATTTATTTAAATCTATATTCTAAATTTTTTAAAAATACATCTCATAAATTTATACAGTTCAAGGACA
Organism: Aphidius gifuensis; assembly: GCF_014905175.1. NCBI lineage: Eukaryota > Metazoa > Arthropoda > Insecta > Hymenoptera > Braconidae > Aphidius > Aphidius gifuensis. Next base: position 22,539,828 of record NC_057791.1, on the reverse strand, counting down.
TTTAGTATTTTTTTTTTTTTTAGTAATAAATAATGATCATTAAATTAATAATAATAATAATTAAAATATTAATAAATTTTGTACTAAGTAAAAATTTATTCATTTTTGTTTTTACGCTTTTATTTAATGTCGCATTAACTGCCAGGGTTATTAGCGACGTATTTTGATTATTGTTAAAAAAAAAAAATATAATTAAAAATTGAAAAATTTAATTTACATTTATTTTTTTCAATAAAAATGTGTAATTTTATTTTATGAAATTTCTATTGAGAACCAATAAACAATAGTTAAAAAATTCAAGATTATTTTAGAAATATTAAAAGAAAAAAAAAAACAAAATATTTGTTTATTAAATCGTTAAAAATTAATTATATAGGTCAACTCGTTCACAGCTACTTTGGACTCGAATAGTCTGTTGTTGTCGTACTTTATCTAAAAAAAAAAAAACAAAATATAATTATAAATAATTTTCCATAAATTATTATTAAATATTAAAAATATTAAATAAATAATCAAATTAAATATTTAAGGCATACTAAAACTTTCTATATAGGCACAAAATTCTTTGACTCTTTGATATCTAGTTAAATTAATCCATTCAAATTTGGCAGGTTCATGAAACTCTGTTACTCTTTCATTACTGTCAGACTTGTATACCTAAAATAAAAAAATTATTTATATTAATATGTAATACAAAAAATATTGCATTAGAAAAAAGAGTAAATTAAACAAAACATTAAAAAAGTTAAATTGTTTGAAAAGACCAGTATAATTAGCTCGTATATAATATAAAAAGTATATTACGCCGGATTGAAGTCATCCAGATAATAAAAAAAAATAATATAAATTTAAAAAATATAATTTATAAATTACTTACACTAAGTATAATATTTTGACCCCATATCATGCGATCAAGATAGTATGCTGCTTTGCAATTTTTCCAAAATGAATCTCGTGAAAATTGTGATAATGTACAAAAACGGTCTTTCACAATTAATGTCTGATTATATTCAATTCTTTCACCATTGATAGTAATTATTACCACGGTAGTAACGAAAAAAATTAATAAATTCATGATTTTATTAGCTGAATTGAAAATTGAATATTATTTAAAATATTTATTTTTACTAATCAATAATCAATGCTTGACACGATTTTAAAGTCGACTTTGCACTTCCTAAGACACGTCAGTGAATGTATTTATTTTCAGAGTTATATTATTTATAAAAAATACACTAATTTGTTTTTAATTTTGCTACGAATTGAGTATCAAACTTTATTTTTTTATGCCAATTTGAGCGACAGGTTTTTTTTTTTTTTTTAAATTTGAATTTGTATTCTGTTTGCAATAGAAACATGGTAAATCTACATTTATTTTAATTTTAAAAAATTTAAATACTATATATAGATATTATATTTTTATTATTTTTAATATACAAACTTATAAAGTACTAAGCAAATAAAAATAAATTAGAAAGAAAATAATTGTCATAATCTTTATGACCTATTTTTTTTTTTTGTTCAACTTTCCATATATTAAAAAATGTGTAATATACTTGAAATTAAAAAAAAAATATATATATTTTAAAATTTAATTGTATACGTCAACTTGTTCACAGCTACTTTGGATTTGAAGAGTCTGTTGTTGTCGTACTTTTTCTAGAAAAAAAAAACATAATTATCAATAATTTGCCATAAATTATTTTTAAATATTAAAAATACTAAATAAATAATCAAATTAAATATTTTTGGCATACTGAAACTTTCTACATAAGCGCAAAATTCTTTAACTCTTTGATGTCTAGTTAAATTAATCGATTCATATACAGCAGGCTCATAAAATTCTGTTCCTCTTTTATCACCATCAGATTTGTATACCTAAAAAAATAGACAATTATTTATATTATTAGAATAGAAAAAAGAAAAACTAAAATAAATAAAAAAAAAATAAATTAATAATGAATTAAAAACTCAAAAAAGATCAATAAAATTACAGTGATGAAAATAAAAGTAACAAATTAAACTATGATAAATAAAATATACTAAAAATTATTTTATATTATTATATTATTTTTTCAGTAGGATAATAAACTGATTATAAAAAAAAATATATATTTGTCTAATTGAGGTCATCTAGACATTGAACTGTAGTTTATTTAAAAAAATAATAATAATTCGAGTTATAAATTTACTTACACTAAATCTTATTTCTTGACCTGTTACTACACAATCAAGATAATATACAGCTTCGCAATTTTTCCAAAATGAATCTCGTGAAAATTTCGATAATGTACAATTACGCTCTTTTACTATTAATGTCTGATTATATTCAATTCTTTTACCATTGATAGTAATCATTACCCCGGTAATAACATAAAAAATGAATAAATTCATAATTATTATTTATACTAATCAATCAATGCTTGACACGATTTTAAAGTCGACTTTGCACTTCCTAAGACACGTCAGTAAGTGTATTTAATTTACCAGAGTTTTATGATTTATAAAAAATACACTAATTTGTTTTTAATTTTGCTACGAATTGAGGATCAAACTTTATTATTTTATGCCAATTTGAGCGACAATTTTTTTATTTTAATTCAAACTTGGATATGTATTTTGTTTGCAAAAAATTACATGCTGCTACCAAATGATATAAAAATACAAAAAAAAAATTAAACAACCATGAAAAACAATGATAAAAAATAAAATAACAACAAGTCAAAAAAAATATTTAAATACTAGCTATTTATTTATAATTATTTATGATACAAATTTATAATAATTGAACCCATCAATGACTCATCTTATTAAATAACAAATTTTTTTTTTTTTTTTCTTTTTTACACTTCAAAACCGTGATATCCGAGTAAACCTCTAAATTACTAAGTATAAAAAAATATATTTTTTATTTTCATTTAAAAATATATAATTTTAAATTATTATTAAATAATTTATAAACAATTTTATAAATATACAGCTAATTTGTATTTTATACTTGCCAATTTATTAATACTATTTGTTTAAAATAAAATAAAAATAATAAAATAATAAATCAAATGAAAAAAAAAAAAAAAGAAAAACTGCTCATTTAATAGCCAAGTTTAATTTTCAATTTAAAATTACGAAAATTTAATTTAAAAAAAAAGAAAAAGAGAAAAAAAAATATACATATTTATGAACATTTTTAATAAATATGAAGACATTTAATTATTTTTCAGACTCATCAGGATGTTGTTCCTTAATATGATGTGAAAATGTATATTGTGTTGTAAAACGTTTTTTACAATAAGGACATTGATAAGGCATCACTGGATGTGCTGAACGTAAATGTGCAACAGCCAATTCACGAAGTACAAAAGGTGACTGACACACTCCACAACGATATCTAATTCAAAAAACAATTAATAATTAATTTACATCAAATAATAAATCTAATTAACTATTTAATTAACTTACCCATTTGCTGTTTTAATAAGAGTCCTTTTAATTGGTGCTGGTGGTTCTGGTTCTTCAATGACAATTTTCGGTTCAAGTAATAACGACGTACCTTGTGATAATTCTGGCACTATTTTTTTACTTTCTTCAGTTCCATTATTTATATTTTTTTTTGTCTGTAAATAAAAATTAAATTAGCAATTTAAAAATTCAAAAATAACTAAAAAGGAAAATATTGACTGATTTATTTCATTGTTATTTTAATTAATAGAAATAAATTATTTGCAATTTTTAGATTTAATAATTAATTTTACAGAATATTTATAATTTTCTTGATGATTATTATTTTGAATAACAGTTGAAAATTAAATTATTAATCCAGTCTATTGTTAAATAATAAATCATTGTTATTTTTTATTTTTTTTTTGTAAAAAATTAAATTAAAAATAAATGAATAATCATTACCTTTGATGGAGCATGAACTTTCATATGTGAATTTCTCGATTGTGAACTATTAAAACAAGCATCACACTTTGAACATCCATATTTTTTAAAATTTTGTTTTCTAATTTTTCTTTTAGCTGGTATTTTTTCAATTGTCAATAATGGACTACACTGATGTGTCATAAGTGAAAATTCTTTGAAAAATATTTTATTACACTTTGAACAATGATAAGTTTTATCAACAACATGAGTATTTTCATGTTTATTTTTATTATTAATTGCAAGTGTTTTATTATGTTTATGTGATACCTCATGTCTTTGTAATTGCCATTTTTCTTTAAAACTTTTTTTGCATATATAACAAAAGAAATTTTTAACTGTTATATTATCTGAATGAGTTTGTAAATGTGTTAACATTGTTGTATGATCATTAAACCATTGTTGGCATATACCACATCGTGCAACATTTTTCAATGAATTTGAATTATTATTTTGTTTTTTAGCTGGTGATTGATTGTCTGTTAAAAGATCATCATTGTCAATTGTCTAAAAAACAAATTAAATTAAATATAAATTATTAAATTTCATTAATTGTTGTTTTTTGTTTATTTATATTTTTATTTTATTACCTCGGAATATTTTCTACGACGATTTCCTGTCATTTTAGCTTCACGAGCTTCTCTTTCAGCATTTAATGCTTCTTCTTGTTCAACACTTGTCATAACAGGTGATGATGACTGCTGATTATTATGCTCACTAAGTCTATGTGTTTCTAAACGTATCAATAAACCAAATGATCTACCACACTCTTCACATTTATGTTTTTTTGGCTCATGTGTACGTAAATGATTTGATAGTGCACTCTGTTGTGTACATGTCTATAAAAGTATTCATAAAAAACAAATTATTATCTTCATATTTAATTATTGAAATAGCAAACACAAAATAAAAAATTACCTTTCCACAAGTTGGACAAGTTAGAGACTTAATACTTTTAATAAATTCTTCTTTTTTTTTACCATCATCATCATCAATAGCAAAGCCATTATTTATGTCATTATTTAAAATTGATGTATCAGAATTATGAAGTTCCACATGACTTTTATAATCATCAGTATTTGTAAAAAATCTATTACATATTTGGCACCATGTACTTGTACCAAGTTCAAGTGAACAACCAACATGATCACGTATACGATGATGTCTAAGCATTTCCCAACTAACAAACTCACGATCACATTGATGGCATTCTTTAACTGTCTCATCAAAATCAAGTGTTATTTTTAAATGATTTGTGCCTTCATGTTTAGCTAATTCTTCAACACTTTTAAATACTTGTGTACATTTACCACATGTATAACTACGAGGACAATTTTGATGCATATGTTTTATCAATGCTTCTTTTGTTCTACAATGAAATAAATACAAAAAATTAATTATCAAGTTTGTTAAATTAGTGTGATATTAAAATTAAAATTATACATACTTGAAATAACTATTACAAGGTAAACACCACCATTTAGATGTTAATTTTTTCTTGGATAATTCTTGACAATTATTAACTGATAAATTTCCAGTCAATGCTTGTTTAAGTATACTTGTTTTTTTTTCAGCATCAATTGTTTTGTTTCCATTTAAATTAACATCAGTTAATAAATCATCATCATCATAATTATTTTCATTGTTAAAATCATCATCATCATCATCTTCAGTAAGTGCCATACCTTGATTATTTACTCCTGGCTCTTCTTTGATTTGTACATCACATGTTAAATCAACAAATGATTTGTTTTTTTTATTTTCAACATCATTATCATCTTCTTCATCATCTTCACCATCTTCTTCAGCAACACTTGCTTTATCATTATTAACAATTGTATTAATACTTAATTCATCTTGTAATTTATTATCAATCTTTGTATTTGATGTTATTGGCAATGGTACTAGTGGTGGTAATGGTGCACGTGATTTATTTGTACATAAATTAACTTTACATGGATCCACAGAATTATTCATTGCATCCAAAAATATATTAACTGTTTTAATATCTTTATTTGATAATAATTTACAATGCATTTTTTTATATATATCTAAACAATATTCACGAAATTCATAAATATCATCAAGACGTGCTGCACAAAATTGACATATATTTTTTGGTAATGGATCTGTTTTGTATACTAAAACTGGTAAACATAAACGTAATTTATTTGCAATTTTACGTTTTTTACCTTCATCACCAAATATTTTTAACATGTCTAATTTATTTTCAGCACAAAGCCTACATGTATTTTTCCACTCACTTTCCAACGACATTTTTAATTATAATATTCTTATCTAGATGTTGTTATCAATTTATTTTTATTTTTTTTGAATATTATTTATTTATATTTTCATTATTATTAATTTATTCAATCAAAATACCTATAAATAAAAAGTAGATTTTTTGGAGTAAATATTACATTATTACTTGGCTATTAATTTGAGTAAAAAAATGTGTAGGCATACATAATAAAAACTTTTGTCTAACACTGATTGTCATCATTGATTATATCAAGGTATACCGAAAATGGTAAATTTTATAAAATGAGGTTAACTAATATAATCGTATCACCAGTTGTACATACATTGAAAAAGATTATTATACAGATATGATGATTTTTTAAATGTTATTTTATTGACATTGTAACAAGACACTTTTCGTCATTACTCACATATTATATTGTCACAATCAAACAACAATACAATCACTTAGTAACAATCAAAATTTATTGTATTATGTCTTGTTATAATTATTTTTATAAATAATTAACTAATTTATTGTTTTTAAATAATAATAGTTACTATTATTATTGCTATTTTATTATCAACCTACATTTATAAATTGATAAAAAAATATACACAACTTTCACTTGGTACCACCTCTTTTTCTCTCTTCATCATTGTCATCATCGTCATCTAGATAAGAGATCAACCCAGATATGTGTATACCAGTGTATACCTGGGGACACAACAAATACATACAAACAGATAACAATAGATAATATAATAGCTTTGAATTTTACTCTCTTCTTTTTTTATTTTTTTTTTTTTTAAATGGCGTTTGTTATTATTTTGGCGGTTTGATTGAGATTATTGTTCAATAATATTATCTAAAAATTATGCTTTGATATTATTGCTCAATACTTTGACTTGCTATGACTCAATAAATTATAAAAAATTAATAATTTTAATTAATTTATTTAAATAAAAAAAAGACGGAAAACAGGATAATTTTTTTAATTAATAATTATTATCATTATTGTTAATTTAATTGTTGGATTTTTAATTTAATAAAATTTATTCTACACGTGGATTGTTGAGATAATAATTTTTTTATAAATTAGCTTAATTAAATTAAATAAAATATATAAAATAATTTAAATAATTTTGAGATTAGGAATTCGTATTTTTTTCGAAATCTTAAAGTTAATTATCATTATACTATTTGGAGTAATTTTTTTTTGTCAATTTTGGAGCATTTTTTTTTTTTTTCTCCACGCTGTCAGATAAGAATAGATAAATTAGATAATTTAACACACACAGATATAAAGTTGTGTAGGTATATATTAATACACAAACACAGCTGTATTAAAACGCCGGCATTTTATACATTTTTATAATTTTACATCATACATTGTTATTTCACTTGGTTTCACTGTAAAAACAAAATTAAAAAAAACTTGTTGCGTGGACAGTTTGATTAACCTGAGATTACTCAAAATTTGATTGTTAAAAAAAAAAAAAAATAACATACGGTGTTGAATTAAAATCGCCAACAATCATGGGGGATGATATAAAATTATTTATGTCAATTGGTTTGAGTGAACAAAAAGCCAAGGAGACATTAAAAAATGTTCAGGTTACAAAAAATCTAAAATCAGCAATTACAGCTGTAAGTAAAATATAAATAATAAAATTAACATTATAATAATTATCATATTAATATAATTAATAATTTTTTAGGCAAATAAAAATGATGGTGAAATATCACAAGAAACCGGTATTCTATTGTACCACTTGGCATCAAAAATAAAACAACAAATATTGGATAAAATAGAACTCATTGTTGATTATATTGTTGCAAAAAAATTGGACAGTACATTACGTGTTGATGCAGCATTAAATTATTTGCTAACTAATGTTAATAAAACAATAAATATTCAAGAATTTGAAGAATCATGTGGTGTTGGTGTAATAGTAACACCAGAAGAAATTGAAAATGCCATTGAAAAATTAATAAGCAAAAATAAAAATGAAATAATTGAAAAACGATACAGATTTAATGCTGGACCATTGATGCAAGAAGTACGTACATTACTTAAATGGGCTGATGGTAAAGCAATTAAAAATGAAGTTGATTTACAAATATTTGATTTACTTGGTGCTAAAACAGATGCTGATCTTGCACCATTACCAAAAATAATAAAAGAAAAAAAACCTAAAAAAGATGATAATAAAAATAATGAAAAATTAAATGATAATAAAGATGTAACACCAATAACAATGAATGAATTAATGAAATCAGTTAATTTTCATAAACCTGGTGAAAATTATAAAACTGAGGGTTATGTTGTTACTGATAATACACATAAATTACTTGAACAACATTTAAAAGCAACACGTGGTCTTGTTAGAACAAGATTTCCACCAGAACCAAATGGTATACTTCATATTGGACATGCAAAAGCAATAAATATTAATTTTGGTTATGCATCAGCAAATGGTGGTTTATGTTTTCTTCGTTATGATGATACAAATCCAGAAAAAGAAGAAGAAAAATTTTTTGTTGGTATACGTGATATGGTTGAATGGCTTGGTTATAAACCATCAAAAATAACTCATTCATCAGATAATTTTCAACAATTATATGAATGGGCTGTGATGTTAATTGAAAAAGGTCATGCATATGTTTGTCATCAAAAAAGTGAAGAAATGAAAGGTTTTAATCCACCACCAAGTCCATGGCGTAATAGACCAGTTGCTGAGAGTCTTCAATTATTTGAAGATATGAAAAATGGTATGTTAGATGAGGGTGAAGCAACATTACGTATGAAATTAACACTTGAAGAGGGTAAACAAGATCCAGTTGCATATAGAATTAAATATGCACCACATCATCGTACTGGTAATCAATGGTGTATTTATCCAACTTATGATTTTACACATTGTCTTTGTGATAGTATTGAAAATATAACACATTCATTATGTACTAAAGAATTTCAATCACGTAGATCATCATATTATTGGTTGTGTAATACATTGGATTTATATTGTCCAGTACAATGGGAATATGGTAGATTAAATGTTAGCTATACAGTTGTATCAAAAAGAAAAATTGGTAAATTAATTGAAGAACATATTGTTGCTGATTGGGATGATCCAAGATTATTTACATTAACAGCATTACGTAGACGTGGTTTTCCAGCTGAGGCTATTAATAATTTTTGTGCACAAATGGGTGTTACTGGTGCACAAGCAACAGTTGATCCAGCTGTACTTGAAGCTGCTGTTAGAGATGTTCTTAATATTAAAGCACCAAGACATATGGTTGTTATTGATCCACTCAAAGTTACAATTACAAATTATCAAGATAATTTAAAAAATATTAATGTTGCTGATTTTCCAAATGAAACAACAAAAGGACAACATACTATTGCATTTGATGAAATTGTTTATATTGATGCATCTGATTTTAAAGAAACTGAAGAAAAAGGATATAGACGTTTGACATTTAAACAACCAGTTGGATTAAAGTATGCTGGTGTTGTTTTACATTTACAAAAAATTGAAAAAGATGCTAGTGGTAAAGTAACTGGTTTAGTTGTTAGACAAGAACCAGTTAATGATCAAAATAAACCAAAAGCATTTATTCATTGGGTTGCTAAACCAAAGGTAGCATCAATAAGATTATATGACAAATTATTTAAACATAAAAATCCAGAAGATATTAATGAAGTACCAAATGGTTATTTGAGTGATATTAATATTAATAGTAAAAAAGAAGTTGTTGGATATGTTGATGCTAGTTTGATTAATATTGCAAAACCATTTACACAATTTCAATTTGAAAGAATTGGATTCTTTTCTGTTGATCCTGATTCACGTCCAGACAGGGTAAAAATATTTTTATTCATTTATTTTTTTTCATATATTTTTTAATATAAATTGTTAACTGTTATTTTATTTGATATTTCAGCTGGTGTTTAATCGTACTGTTGGACTCAAGGAAGACTCTGGAAAAGCATAATAATTAGTAATCATGAAAATGTAATTTTTTTGTGTTGTTTTTTTTTTTTTTTTTTTTCAATAAATACTTGTTGATTAAAATACAAGTTGAATTTTTTATTTTAAAACGTTTATTGCTTTATTCGTTGTTGTTATTATTATTATTACTATTATTATTATTTCGCATATAATAATAATGATATTACGAGGAAATAAAAGAGTTACTTATTTTATCGCTAGTATTCGCATGATTTTCGCGAGCGTTTATTATCAAGTGAATGAATATAAACCCGCGTAAAAGCAGTCTCGGTACACAGAAATCTTCTGAAGAATTCAGAAAGTTTCAAAGAGTTTCAGAAAGTCTCTGGAATTATGAGAAGATTCCCGAATTAAAAATAGTTCGAACGATTCGGGAATCTTTAAAAAATTCGAGAGACTCTCAGAAAGTTTTCGAAACTTTTGGAACACTTCGGAAGATTTCCTAACAAAAAAACCATTAATTAATTCAAATATAAATAAATTTACTAATTAAATAAATTAGCTGGATAATAATTTATAGCCAAATTGTTCTCAGTAACATTTATAACAATTACACTTACCTTGAAATAATTTACAATTTTAATTTAAATAAATTATACATTAATAGAGAGAAAAACATTTACTAATCGTTAATTTGTTAATTTATTTTTGCCTTCTTTTAATTAAATATTTTAATAACAATTAATTTTGATTAATATACATGTTATTTATGTATTAATTTTTTTAATTCATCATGCAAGATTCATAAGTTGGTACCATATATTTAATATTAATAAATGCATCTTCACCTCCATATTTTTCCAACACCTCCAGAGTGTCTTGAATCAAATCAGCTGGATTTTCTCCTTTAACTTGTGAATAATCTATGCCCTCACCCAAATTGACTTAAAAAAAAAACCAAAAACCATCAATGAATCCATAAAATGTAATATACATAAATATAAATTTAATTATACAAACCATTTCTATTTTTTAATAAATTTAAAATTGGTAAAATTTGACGAAAATAAGGAACAAGTGATTCACCAACACAATCAGCTGATTTTACAAGTCTTTGAAGTGTTCTCATTGTTGTACAAATAATTTCTGGTATTTTAGTATTTAATGCATCTATTTAAAAATAAAAAAAAAATAATTTAATAATTAAAATAAATTGAAAAAAAAAAATATATAATATTAACTTTTAATTGGAATAATTAATTGTGGTACAACTGGAAGTATTTTTGGACCACCACGTGAAAGCATATCAGATATACCCTGTTCAACAAGATATTTATATGGTGATTCTGTTTCAGTTAGACCATCAAAAAACATTGGAAGATAATGATGAAAATCTAAATCTTCAATTGGTACTTTCCATGTTATTGGTGCATCATCACTTTTAATTGATATTGGAAATATACCACGTTCATAAAATTTACGAAAATTTGATGGTTTTGGTGGTACTGGTTTGTATAAACCACATCTTGGTGGTTTAGCAACAATAGTATTTTCCTAACAACAAAAATTAATTAATATTTATTTAAAAAAAATACTAATATTAATTTATAATTTTATACCTGAAGTGCTTGAATTGTAAATGCCGGTACAACACGAGGAGCTTTTTTATATTTTGGATTATTTTTTCTAATTTCAGCCCAAAATTCACTTTGATTTACCATTTCGTTATATTAAAAAATTTATCAATTTATTAAATATAATTATTTTGTAAAATTAAAAAAATTAAAAAACACAAAATTATACATTCGTAGTAATTTTTTTTTTTTCTTATCAAAAAAATATTTTTTTACTTGTAAAATGAATAAAGCAATTTATAAACAGCTAAAAGGTACATGTTTCAAAATGGTTAAGATACTGATTAACCAAGTAAATACTGAATCATTGAATTTATAGGTCAAAAAAATAAAAAAAAATAAATAACAAAAAAACCATGGTTACAAATAACAATGCAGTAACTTGTCAGTTCATTCAAAAATAAATTAACCATATTGATGTTAAAATATATTTTCTATTTTTGTAAAACATGCAAAATTCATAATAATAAATGTATATTTTATTTTTTTTTATTGAATTTTTAGCTTGATAAATAGCAAAGTGTCTCTAAATAAAAAAAAATATATATACATGTCCCCATTATATTTAGATTATTGACTAAAATTTTCCATTGAATGAACAAACTAAAATAAAAAATGATAAACTAATCATTTATTAATTTATATTTACAAAACTGTTTAATGTTGAAATAATAATTATTATATTGACAATATTATGTACTTGATGGTCTGATAATTTCATGGAAAGTTTTGATTTTATGGATTGTCATTTGGTGCATCAAAAATAAGTGAACTTTTGGTGATCTCATCACGATTTGATTTTTGTAACAATTTAAAAGAACCAGTACCAATTGGAACTGGTATTCCCATGATAACTGATTCAGATACTCCACATATTTCATCTTTTTGTCCATAATATGCAGCATCAAATAAATGATCAGCTGTTTTTTCAAACTGTAAAATTAAAATATTTGTATGTATTATGATGATAAATTAGATAATGTCATTAATAAATTATAAAAATTTAAATAATTACCGATGCTAAATTTAAAACAGATTCTTTCATTTTAGCTAAACCTTGACGAGTTATACCAAGTATGTCTCCTCTAGCTGCCATTAAATCAGCAACAAGCATAACATGTCTTCTATCAATACTCATTCCATGAGTTGCCATGACACTTTTAATTTCTCTACCAATGACTTTTCTTGCAGCTTCAATACCCAATGTTTTGGCCACCTTAAAAAATTCAAAATTAATTTTTAATTTAAAAACAATTAAAATAAAATAAAAATTTATTTACCTCAATAGTATTATTTGATTTTGTTTTATGTCCATCAACACCACATGTTGCCATGATATCTCGAAGATTATCACCTTCAACAAATACTTGATACGTTGTTGTTTTTCCACCTTCATTTTTATTAATAACAGCTCGTGAAATAGATGGTATTCCTTGAACGACAATATTAAGAACAGATTCTTTTAACATTGATAATTGATAATTCATACTGTGTTTATCAGAATTTGGTCTAATAGATATTATTGAATCACTCATAACAGTAACATCACGTGGATTTAATTTAAGTTTTGATTTAATTAATGAAAATCTTATTGATTCAGCATTAACTTGTAATTGAAGTAATTGCATTCTGTTAGTAGCAAGTTTAAGAAGAAGAAAACAATCATCTGGACGATAAATTTCTTCCATAAATTCTGTAATTTCACCAATAGTTGTTCTTTCAATTAATCCTTTGACAATTCTAGCCTTATCAGGATCATTATCAACTTCAAGTTTAACTGATACAATTGGTGTACTTATTTTAGCTGTTGCATTTATAATTTCTTTAATACGTGGTACACCTTGTGTTATATTCATTGATGCAACACCAGCAAAATGAAATGTTTTAAGTGTCATTTGTGTACCAGGTTCACCAATACTTTGTGCTGCTAATGCACCAACAGCTGTACCAGGTTCAACTTTCGATTTCATATATTTTTCTTTACATGTAAATACAAATTCAACAAGTTGTGATAATGTTATACGTTCTAATTGTTGTGAAATTTTTGATTCTTCTGGATAATATTTTCTATTTAATGTTATTTTATCAGCTATTGATAATAAAAATTTAATTAATTTATCTTTAAAATCATAGCTTAAACATGAATACTCATCACCTCCTAATAATGTCATTGTTGCTTTTTCAAGTGTTGGTCCATCAAATGATTTTTCATTTTTATCTGGTAATATTGCTCTAACATGATTTAATACACGTTCAAAATTAACTGGACGATCATCACCTTCCATATATGATGGATCAAGACCATCACCACCATAAACAATTTGTATAACTTCATTAACTGAATTTCTAACAGTTATATCATAACTTAAACAAAGATCTTCTAAACTTTTAACTAAACGACGTTGCATATAACCAGTTTCAGCTGTTTTAACAGCAGTATCAACAAGACCCTCACGTCCACCCATTGTATGAAAAAAAAATTCAGTTGGTGTTAAACCAGAAAAAAATGAATTTGATACAAAACCTTTTGCTGCTGGTGCTTTTGAATTAACTTCATAATGTGGTAATGAACGATTTTCAAAACCATCTGGTGCACGTTTACCACTAACAGCTTGTTGTCCAACACAAGCAATCATTTGTGCAATATTAATATAACTACCTTTACTACCAGATTTTGCCATTATTAATGGACTATTACTTGGATGAAGATTTTCAAAACATGTATTACCAGCTTCATCACGAAGTTTTGATAATGTACCAAGTAATTTTGATTCAAGTGTTTCTTCAATAGACATACCAGGTATATTTTTCATTCGTCCACTTTTCATTTCTTCAATAAATTCATCACATTGTTCATAACCTTTATCAAGAAGTTCTAATTTTCCTTGAATAAGTTTTTTATCTGGTTTAACATCACTAATACCAATTGAAAAACCACGATTCATTAAATAATGACTAGCCATTCTAGCTAATCTCCACATTGCTGTTGTTGCTGATTCTTCACCCCAATCACGTAGTAATATATAAAATATATTATTTTTTGAACCAGAACCAAGTGTCAGCTTGACCATTGCACCAGCAATTAATTCAGAATTTCTAATAATTACATAACCCTCAGCTAAACAAAATTCTCTTTTATATAATTTTGATTGTAATTTAACTTTAACACGTGTTTCAAGATTTGCTTTAATTTTAGTTTTATCATTTGGACGTAATATTAAACTAAATATTTGTTTACCAGTCCATAATTCATATGGTTTAATAATTGCTGGTATTGGTAATTTTATATCCATATTTGAATCGTCACCAGCTAATAAACAACTTGCCAATTCCCATGCTTGTATTCTATTAAAAAATGTATCTTTTTGTGTTATTAAATAACCACCAGTTATAAAATCTTGTGTTGCTGCAATGATTAATTCACCATTACGTGGTGTAACAAGATTTGATTTTGATGACATTAAAATAAGTGCCTCAGCTCTTGCTTCTTCAGTTTGTGGTAAATGTATATTCATTTCATCACCATCAAAATCAGCATTATATGGTGTACATGCACATTCATTAAATCTAAATGTTCTATGTTCCAATACTTTAGCTCTGTGTGACATTATACTTAATCTATGAAGTGATGGTTGACGATTAAATAGCACAAGATCATTATCCATTAAATGTCGTTCAACAATATCACCATACTTTAAATCCTGTGCAATTTTATGACGATTACCATATTTAAGAAATTTACGATTTTTTGTATCTTTATCTTTTACAAAATTTGCACCTGGATGTACATCTGGACCATTTATTATTAGTTTTCTTAATAATTCAATATTTGCACTATTAACGTGTTGTGGATATGTTAATATTTTAGCAACATATTTTGGTATACCAACTTGTTCAATACGTAAATTTGGATCTGGTGATATAACAGTACGACTTGAATAATCAACTCTTTTACCACATAAATTACCACGAAAACGACCCTGTTTACCTTTTAATCTTTGTACAATACCACGTAGTGATTTTTTAGGTTGCATATTTAATGGTATACCAGACATTTCACTATTAATATATAATGATACATGTAGCTGTAAAAATTCCCAGTGTTCATTATAATTTTGTATTTTAGCACCAGATGCAATGTGTTTACCAATTGCAGTATTTATTATTTGTATTTCAGTTAATTTACCAGTTAATGAATCTTCATTTGTACCAGCACGAAAATCTGATTTAACACTTGGACGTATACATATTGGTGGTACTGGTATTCTTCGTATAACTAAATCCTCTGGTTTAGCATCATTTGCAATCATTAATAAACTCATATCCTCTAGTGGTATTGCTTTAAATAATGCTTCAACTTCAAGTGGATTTAATGTTTGTACCATACTTTTTTCAAGTATTTGTTTAATTTCTTTATTTTCATCAAATATATTATCATATTCAGCTAATTTTTTTAATACAATTGGGTTGTCTTTTTTTTTTGAACGATATTTATCATGTGCTATTTTTAATAAACCACCTTTTTTAACAACACCATTTAATTCTTTACAGTATGGACATATTGTTGTTTTTTTAACTTTTTCTAATATTTGTTTTTTCAATATTTTTTTAGCAACATAATCAAGTTTTGAATTTTTACTTTTACGTAAATATTCATTTTTAAGATCTGGATCAAGCATAACACGTGAACATTTTTTACATATCATTTGTAATATTGATATTATTTGACGAAAAAAACCAACATGAAATACTGGTAACTCAAGATCCATGTAACCAAAATGTCCAATACAATCTTGTAAACCTTTTCCACATGTTTGACAGTGTTGACCCTTTTCAGTAACACCCATACGTTTATCAAGTGCACCAAATGGTCTTGGTGCATGACCAATCTCGGTGTATAAAGCTGATCCAACAACTGGTACATGACCTTGTTGTTTTATCTCTGTACTACTGGAGACACCAAACTGTACGTGTTTACTAGAAAAACAACAACAACAACACTTAATAATTTACTCCAATATTTATATAATTTACTCCAACTTTTTTTAAATATTCAATTGTCACACTTGTTTTATTATTGTCTCATTGACAATAATAAATAATTAAAATAACAATTAATATTTTTATTTTTTAATACGTATTTTAAAGATAAAAAAGCATTGACAATAAATAAAAATTAAAAGGAGAAATTGATTACAAATGATACAAGAAAAGTAAATAATTCAATTTTTTTGTTTTTTATGATTAATTAACAATAATTACTTACATTAAACGATTAGAATCGCCTTCACGATATAATTCCTTAACCATTTTTAATTGTGAGGTTAGCCAGTAATGCCGATAATATTATTTTACACTTTTTATGTGTTGAAATGTTGATTATTTCAACTTTTGATAAACAATTTATAAAATGATAAAAATGAATCACATTAAATAATCATATTCAATTGTTTTTTTATAAAAAAAAACAATTATGATTAATCAGTCGTGGCAAAAAGAAAAACATGTGAACATTTGCGTATAAAAAATTTGATTATTATTATATTTAGACAGAGATATCAAAATAGAAAATGATGAAATTAAAAAATCAAAATCCCTAGATTAACGGGTTACGCGCGCGGGAATTTTTTTGGTGTGTTGTTTTTGACGCGCGCGTTTTTGCATGTGTTGTATATGTGTGTGGGAAAAATGTGTTAAAAAAAAATATAAATTATAAGGCATTTTAATCATTCATGTTAATGTTGGTGGCTTGATTGTTTATTTACAAGATAAAAATCATAATAAATTGCGACTCAACAGGCTGGAGTTAAATTACAGTGAATATTTAATAAACAATTACGACAATGCCACGGGTAAGAAATTATATATTTTGTTTATAATAATTTCTAGGTTAAAATATAAATGCTATAATTTATTGTTGTTAATGTTTTTTTTATTATTTATTATTCGTAGGATATTAGGTCATTTTTTCAAGTTAAAAATACTCCAAGTACAAGTAAACCACCAGAAAAAAAAGTAAACAACAGATGTATATCGTCGTCATCAGATGATGACATTGTCATTGCAACACCTCAACTATCAAAAGCTAAAAAAAATGTTAAAAAACCAACTTCAAAACTTGTGTTGCTTTCAGATGATGATGATGATGAAGATGATTTTGAAAAAAAGCCAACAAAACCTACTAAAAAATTAGAAAAAACTAAAAATACACATTTTTTGTCGGATTCTGATAGTGATACACCTCCAAAAAAAAAATCTGCTAAAGAAAAAATTATTAACAAGAAAAAATCCAGTGATAAACATCCTTTGTCGGATTCTGATGGTGATAATTCACATAAAAAGAAACATTCAAATGATAAAATTAAAAATAAATCAGCTAAAAAATCAACAGATGATCATAAAACACCTAAAAAACAAAATGATAAAGATAAATTAAATGAAAAAAATAAAAAACTTGGTTCATCTGATGATGAAAAAACACCAAAAAATAAAAAAAAACCAAATACAAAAACTAAAAGTCATGAAAAAGATAAAAAAGTACCAAGTATTGCAGAAATGTTTTCTCGTGTTCCAATAAAACGTGTTAATCAACCAACAATTCAAAAAAAAGTAGAAGAAGCTGATTATCATATGGATGATGATGATTTTATAGCAGTACTTGATCAATTTGACAATGAAAATATTATTGATAAAACACTTAAAAATTCATCAAATGGTGAGACAACATCTAAAAGAAAAAATCGTGATAGTGATATTGAAAAAGAAGCTAAAAAAATTAAAATTCAGGATGATGAAGTGAAACCTGAATTAAATAATGTTAAAAAAGAAGAGAAAAAATTAAGTGATGATGTTGAAATGAAAATTGAATCAAATGATGATAGAAATAAAAAAAATAAAGATAAAAAAGAAGAAAAAAAATTAATTGATGAAGATGAAATAAAAATTAAATCAAATGATGAAAAAAATAAAAAAGAAGAGAAAAAATTGGTTCGTGATGATGAAATGAAAATCAAATCAAATGATGATAAAAAGGTAAAAGAAAAATCAAGTAATCATGTTGAAAAGATAAAAGAAACATTAGATATTTCTAAAAATAATGAAGAACCAAGTTCTTCAACAAAAAAAAATACTAATGATGCTAAAAAATCATCAAAGATTGATAAAAAAAAAACAAAAAAGCATGAAGTTGAAATTGAAGAAAATAAAAAACCAGACAATAAAAAAAATGCAACTGAAGATGATTTTGATTTTCTTGAAGATAGAATTATTAAAAAAAAACAACATGCAGCATCTTATCAAAGTTACTTGTCTCGTGGTGGTGCAAGAAATCCAGGCTCAAAAGAAATTCCAGTTGGTGCTGTAAATTGTCTTGCTGGTTTGACATTTGTTGTAACTGGAGTTCTTGATTCACTTGAAAGATTTGAAGCTGATGAACTGATACAAAAATACGGTGGTAGAACAGTTGCAGCATTATCAAAAAAAACAAATTATCTTGTTGTTGGTGATCAAGCTGGTGAATCAAAATTAAACAAAGCTGATGTATTAAAAATTAAAAAAATTAGTGAAGATGAATTATTGGATTTAATAAGAACAAGAAAAGCTGGTAAAGCTACAGATATTATTTTAACTAAATCTAAAAAAGATAATCATAATAAATCATTCAAAGAAGATACTAAACCTCTTGATACTAGTTTATATGTACCAAAAACATTATCAAATGAAGATAAAACAAGAACTGGAAGTAGTTCATCATCAGCATCATTAACATCATCAGTTGACACGCCAAATAATAAAAATGAAACTAAAGAAAAAGAAAAAATAATAAACAATGAAACACCAATAAAACTGATTGAAAAAAAAGAACCAGTAACAAAAACAATCAAAGATAATAAAATAGATAATAATATTAAAATTAATTTACCATATGTTGAACCAACAGCAGCTCTTGTTGAAAAATATCGTCCAAAAACAATGAAACAAATAATTGGTCAACAAACAGATAAAAGTTGTGCTAAAAAATTTTATTTATGGTTAAAAAATTGGCATAAAAATCAAAATAATAAAAGCACAAAATTAACACGTCCATCACCATTTGCTAAAAGTGATGATGGTGCATATTTTAAAGCATGTTTATTATCTGGACCACCTGGTATTGGTAAAACAACAACAGTACAAGTTGCATGTAAAGAACTTGGTTTTGATTTACTTGAATTTAATGCATCAGATACAAGAAGTAAAAAATTATTACAAAATCAAATATCAACAATTCTTTCAAATAAAACAGCCAAAGATTATTTTTCAATAGATAATAATTCAAATAATGAAAATGATGGTAAAAATATGTCATTAAAACATGTATTATTAATGGATGAAGTTGATGGTATGGCTGGTAATGAAGATCGTGGTGGTTTACAAGAATTAATTGCTTTAATAAAATCAACAGATATACCAATTGTTTGTATTTGTAATGATCGTAATAATCCAAAAATGCGTACACTTGTTAATTATACATTTGATTTACGTTTTACAAAACCAAAACTTGAACAAATACGTGGTGCTATGATGTCATTATGTTATGCTGAAAAAATAAAAATAACAAAAGATGATATTGATAAAATAATTGAAATGTCAGGATATGATATACGTCAAGTTATAAATTATTTATCAATGAGAAGTGGTGATGAATTATCAAATATAACAAATGAAAATTTAACAAATAAAATTAATAAAGATGAAAAATTAACACCATGGAGTGTTGTTGAAAAAGTATTTAGTTGTGAAGCACATAAAAATATGTCAATACATGATAAAAGTAATTTATTTTTTCATGATTATAATATTGGTAGTTTATTTGTACAAGAAAATTATTTAACAATAATACCAAAAGCACCAAAATGTGAAACATTAGAAAGAATTGCATTGAGTGCTGATAGTTTATCAATTGGTGATGTTATTGAAAAAGCAATACGTTCACGTGATGCATGGTCATTGTTACCAGTACAAGCATGTTTTTCATCTGTTATACCTGGTACATTAATGTCTGGTAATACTGTTGGTCGTACTAATTTTCCAAGTTGGCTTGGTAAAAATTCAACAGCACGTAAATTTGATAGATTATTACAAGAAATAACATCACATACACGTCTTGTAACTGGTGCAAGTAAAGACGCTGTTATATTTGATTATTTAAAACCATTACGTGATGCTGTTGTTAGACCACTTGTTGTTGATGGCTCTGATGGAGTTGAAAGTGCTGTTGAAACAATGATACATTATCATATGTTAAAAGATGATTTAGAAGGTTTAATTGAATGTTCATTATGGCCAGGACAACGTGATCCAATGCAAGGAATTGAATCAAAAGTCAAAGCTGCATTTACAAGAATGTATAATAAAAAAGCACCAATAATGCCATATAAAATTGGTGATGCACCGAAAAAAAAATCTATACAAGCATCACAAGAATCTGGTTTTGGTAGTGATGGTGATGAAATTATTGATGATGATGATGATGAAGATGAAGATAAAGATAAAGATGATAACTTGGAAAAAGATAGAATGATTAAAGTTAAAAAACCAACAAAAACAACAAATGCTGGAGCATCAACTAGCAAAGGCCAGACTAAAACAACAACAAGAGGACGTGGACGAGGACGTGGTCGTGGCAAATAATATTTTTTAAATTTATTAACTTCGAACATTCATATCATTTATATTTAAAAATTCACATGGTTTCCTTTTTTTTTTTTTTTTCATTTGATTTTATATATTTTTTTACAAATAAATCAGTGGTTTTTTTTTTTTTTTTTTTTTGTAAAAAATGATGATTCTTGGAGGAGTGTGATAACAAGCTCATAAATTACCTCGTATTTATTTTCTTTTAAGTTATTATTTAAATAATTGTGGTATTCAACAAATTTATTTTTATCTTATTAAAAAATAATAATAAGTCTCAATCTGAAAAAATATAATTAATGAAATTAAAATTGTATAGTTATTCAAAAATTGTCAAAATAAATACAAAATCAATTGATTAATTTAAAATTTATTCTTACTTTTCCAACCGATATATTCATTATTTTTTAAATTTTCAGCCTCTAGCATATCACTGAGTGGTTTGAAGTATTCTAAAAGACCACTGGCATCCATTTGTCGTTGTCCAGTTATTTTTTCCATTGCATCTTGCCAAGGAACAGATGATCCAAGACTCAACATATCACTAAAATAATAAAACTATATTAAACAAAGAAAATTAATTAACAAAAACAATTTAATAATATTTAAATTATCATTACGAAAATAATTTTCCAGCTTTTTTATTTCCATAGATGTTGCATTGACTAAGTGGTTTACTCAGGGGATTTTCTGGATCATATTGTTCAGCTTCAATACAAAGAGCTTTGTGAAATTGAAATTGTACAACAAAACTTACAAAATAACGAATATATTCAACTGATGCAACAATATGATACTTTGCACCTGGATCAAAATCATCAGATGATCTTTCAACAGGTGGTACAATTCCCTGATACTCAAGAGCAAGTTTCCACCTGTAAGTAATAAAATTTACATTTAAAAAAACAAATTCATTTTAAATGATAAATAAATAAATAATCTTACCAATCATCATTGTATTTATCAGGTTTTGTTTTTCCTTGAAAAACATTCCATCTCCATTTGTCCATCATATAAGCAAATGGAAGAAAAACAATTTTATCAAGACCTTTTAAGTACAAATGATTTATAAAAGCTTCTTGATCAGATGATGTATCATTTAAAAGACCAATTTCTTTGAGATGTTCTGGTGTTGATGCACTCAATGAAATTGTATCACCAACAGCTTCATGAAAACCAGGATTAGCACCTTCTTTATACATTATTGGTTGATTTTTGTATTGTAGAAAATATTCTATATGTCCCATTTCATGATGAGCTGTTAATAAATCTTCCATATTTATTCTTGTACATTGTTTTATACGAAAATCATTTGAATCATAAAAATCCCATGCACTTGCATGACAAATAAGATCAACATTATCAGGTTTTTTTAATATTGAATTATTCCAAAATGTATCTGGCATTGGTGTTAAATTTAATGATGTAAAAAAATCTTCAGCAATTTTAAATATTTTAATTTCATCATAGCCTTGTTTTATCATTTCTTCAGTAACATCTGGTAGCTTTTTACCTGGATATGGTGTTGTAAAATCAGCTATGTTATTCCATGTTTGTGCCCACATGTTGCCCAATAAATGAGCTGGTATTGGACCATCTTTTGACAATACATTGGTACCATATTTATTTAATAATTGACGACGTACATATGCATGAATTTGTAAGTACAATGGTTTTATTTGTTGCCATAATAATTCAATTTGATCGGGAAAATTATCTGTCTCATATTCTTTCATCCAGTATGCAGCCATATCAGTATAATTATTTAATCTTGCTATTTCATTACTGAGTTCAATATATTTTATATAATCATTTTTCATTTTTTTACCAGATGCATCACGCCATGATTTCCATAAATGTTTTAATCTTTCTGGTTCACGACTTGTCATCATTATTTCAGTTATTTCTGGTTCTAAATTCAAATTACAATTATCAAATTCATTATAATCACATACTTTTGCTGTTGAATATAAATTTTCCATGCCAGTTATTATTTCTTGATATTCCATATATTTTTCTTTTGACAATGCTGCTGATCCTGGTGATGCTAGCTTTGAAAATTTTCTATTAATATCAAAATTGTTAATATTTTTCCATGGAAATTGAGATACTTCTTTATACATTTCACGTATATATTCAGCAAAATCACTTGATATTTTTAATTGATTTGCAAGATTTTCATCAGTTAAATTTGATGCATAATTCCAGGCTGCAACTGTTAATTTATTATTCCAAATACTGTATTCATTATCAATTTTATTCAATAGTGCTTTTGCACGTGATATGGTTTCATAATTATCATCGTTTAATGGTGATGTTGTTGTTGACTTGACCATGGTGATTAGCAAGGCCATTGCCATCATCAAGGACGATGATCTATTATGAATTTTAAAAATCAGGAAATTAAATTTATTTGTTTATAATTTTTTTTTTTTGCAGTAGACAAAGACAATTTAAATTTATATTTATTCATGCTTAGTTATTTAATTTATTTTTCAAAATTAAAAAATTATTTTCTTTTTTATTTTGTATTTTATATTTATTCAAAATTATGTTAGAAAAATTTCTATAACCACACGAGAATAAACTTTAGACTATTTAATTTTTAAAAAATCTATATAAAATATTTTTATTAAATTATTGAATTAACAAATTTTGATATTGAACTATTTTTTATAACAAAATTGATCAAGTAGATTTTTTTTTATATTTAGAATAAGATTCAAAACGTTGAAAATTTTTTTTTCTATTTTTAAAATATAGTGAGCTAGTATTTCGTTATTAGAATGATAAAAAAAAAAAAATAATAGATTGAGTATTATTATATGTTTTTGTTGAACTTACGTGATCAGCATATTTTTATTTTTAATTTTTTCCACTGATAGCCTTGATACTCAACTCTGCTCAGCTCAATCACACAAGCAGCATGTAACTGCTTGAAACTGGGAATGAATATTTTTGTTCGTTGAACCTAATATTTATATGTGATTATTTTTTTTTCTCCCCACTTATCATTTCAATCGGATCACAGATTCACAGAGTGAATATTTATGACCATTTACCACACAAAATAATATAAAATAATAAATAAAAAAAAATATATTAAAGATTATAATTTATTGAGATTGACAGTTGATTTTTTTTTTTTTTTGTACATAAAAATCACAACTCGATTGTCAATTTTATTTATTTTTCTTTTATTATCAAATTATCATGTAAAAAATCATTAATAATATAAATAAATAAATTATTTATAGATATCAATTTATTATCTATTTTGAAATTTATTTTTACCGACTTTGTTATTGAATAAGATAAAAAAAAAAAAAAAAATTATCACGTTTTGCTTATCATGAAAATAATTATTTTTGCAAACTTTGAATGACAAGAAAAAAATTATCTTTTTATATTTCCTAAATTTTAAAACTGGTTTATTTTTATTATCATTAATAATTTTAAGATTTTATGATAAAAAAACCGGTTGTCACATTAAAAATAATAAGCAAAAAAATCAATTATCAATTTTAATTTTTTTTTTCACATCACTGTGACTTGTGAGATTTTTATGATTATTATCCTCAACATTATAAAAAAAAAAAAAATAAATAAGAATTGTGTTGTGTGTTGAATAGAAACATTTTATAATATATTTTTTTTTTTTTTCTGCTTCATTAAAACTTAAATATTTTCATTTTCATAAACAGGATAAATAGGTTTTTAAAATAAAATTTTTAAATTACCACAAATAATTAAAAAATATTTTTTAATTATCATCTTATTTATCATTTTTATTATTGTGATAATAAATTTTTTAAATGTATATATGTATTTATTTTATGAAATACATTAACTTAAGGATAAAAAGTCATTTAAAAATATAAAAAAAATTATTATTTTTAATAGTTTTAAATTATTCTATATTATCATTCAAAACATTCATAAATTTTGATGATATTTAAGTGTTTAAAATAATTTCAGCAATGTAGAATACAATAGAACAGAATGTTTATTATTAGCCCAGCTGGTATAGTCATAGATAACGCGAATGTAAATATTTTTTTCATATAAATAATTTTTTTTTTGAATACGTTGAATTCCTTATTGTCCAGTAAACAAGCTTCTTTGAATTTTCATCACCTTGAAATTTTATTAAGAAATATTATTAAAATTTAATTCAATTTATTTGAAAAAAATATTTATCATATACCTTTGTCGAAACGTGTCGTAATGCAAATATCAAATTTTCCAGTAGATGAACCAGTAAAGTGATGATCTTCATATTCCAATTGAGTTTGAGCATCACTAATAAATAAAATTTGTCTACTTGGATTAATGCCATCACTGCCAACTGACGTTCTTATCTTCAAAAATTATTTTCATTTAATTTTAAATATATTTTTTCATCAAGTTTTTTAAATTAAAAATACAAAATTAAATATACCTCAAAGTCAATATGAATTCCACTTGCATTAACTATTTTCCAGCCTAGATACAAGTCATCATTTGGCTGAAAGTTTTGTCGTTCACATACTATTTGACACACTAATGTTGCTGATTTTGAATGACTCAAAATAACTGCTTCAAATAATATACCAATAATTAAAATTAGCAGCTTCATTATATTGATTTTCTTTTTAATAGAAAAAAAAAAAAATGAAAAGACGAAATTAATTTTTAAACAAGATAGATGAACATTGAGACCGTTTAGACACGTCTCTTTATTTTTCCTAATGACAATCTGAAATAACCCAGTTATTGTAAAAAAAAAACATCATTTGATAAACAACAATTATATAATTTTATAAAAAAACAAAGGTGAATATCTAAATGAAAAAATGAATTAAAATCGCATTAAGCATTTTTTTTGTGTTCTGTTCAATTTTAAATATCATTTTTAAATTTTAACTGTTAAAGGAGGAATTTATATTACCGATATTTATCATCTAGCTTGACCTTAAAAATAAACATGGCATTTTATTTTCCCGCCAAAAGTAATTTGCAAAGCGAGAGAGAGCGAGAGAGAACTGAGAGAGTCGAGAGAGAGAAAGATTGTTGGGCTTCACTCGCCATCACAATTGACAAGTGTTTGTTAAAAATATATAAATATTATTATTTATTAGTTATAATTATAAAAAACATTCATCATGAATGATTTTGATCAACCCCAAGTATTTTTTTCTGATAATTTTTCAACTGATGATCAACGTGATGATTCACAAAAATTACAATCATTTAAAAGAAAATATAAAGAATTTATACGTCAATTTCATGAGGGTAATTTTAATTATAAATATCGTGATGCATTAAAACGTAATTATAATCTTGGATTATATTGGATTGAGGTAAATCTTGAAGATTTATCAGCATTTGATGAATCACTTGCTGAAAAAATATACAAACAACCAACTGAATATTTGCCAGTATTTGAAGAAGCTGCAAAAGATGTTGCTGATGAATTAACATCACCAAGACCACTTGGTGAGGAAAAAGTTGAAGATATACAAATATTATTGTCATCAGATGGTCATGCAACATCTCTTCGTGGTACCAAGGTAAATAAACAAACAAATAAACAAATAAACAATATATCTACTTGAATATAATTAATATAATATTTATTATCTTTTTTTTTTAAAGCCTGATATTGTTTCCAAATTGATCAAAGTACCTGGTATTATTGTCTCAGCATCTGGTATACGTTCAAAAGCAACAAAAATATCAATTCAATGTAGATCATGTCGTACAATTCAGAGTCATATTCCAATAAAACCTGGTCTAGAAGGTTATGCATTACCACGAAAATGTACAACGTAAGTTTAAACAACAATTAATAATTAATAAACATTTAAATAATATGAAAAATATTTCTTTTCAAAATACAGAGAACAAGCTGGTAGACCAAAATGTCAACTTGATCCATTTTTTGTAATGCCAGATATGTGTGATTGTGTTGATTTTCAAGTATTAAAATTACAAGAATTACCAGATCAAATACCACAAGGTGAAATGCCACGTCATTTACAATTATATTGTGATCGTTATTTATGTGATCGTGTTGTACCAGGTAATCGTGTGCTGATACTTGGTATATATTCAATAAAAAAAGTATCAACAACTGGTAGTAAACGTGGTGGTAGAGATAAAGCATTAGTTGGTGTACGTGCACCATATATACGTGTTATTGGTATATCAGTTGATGGTGAAAATACTGGTAGTGGTACAATGCCAACATTAACAAATGAAGAAGAAGATTTATTTCGTCGTATGTCAAATGATCCATTGATATATGATAAAATAGCTAAAAGTATTGCACCAAGTATATTTGGTGCAATTGATATTAAAAAATCAATAGCATGTTTATTATTTGGTGGTTCACGTAAAAGAATGCCTGATGGTTTATGTCGTAGAGGTGATATTAATGTATTGATGCTTGGTGATCCAGGTACAGCTAAATCACAATTACTTAAATTTGTTGAAACAGTTGCACCAATTGGTATATATACATCTGGTAAAGGTAGTTCAGCTGCTGGTTTAACAGCATCTGTTATGCGTGATCCAGTAACACGTAATTTTGTTATGGAAGGTGGTGCAATGGTACTTGCTGATGGTGGTGTTGTTTGTATTGATGAATTTGATAAAATGAAAGAAGATGATAGAGTTGCAATACATGAAGCTATGGAACAACAAACAATATCAATTGCAAAAGCTGGTATAACAACAACACTTAATACACGTTGTTCAGTATTAGCTGCTGCAAATTCAATATTTGGTAGATGGGATGATATTAAAGGAGAAGAAAATATTGATTTTATGCCAACAATATTATCACGTTTTGATATGATATTTATTGTTAAAGATGTACATGAAGAAAATAAAGATATAACACTTGCTAAACATGTTATGAATATACATGCTAATGCTGGACAAGTTAATGAAGAAACAACTGAAGGTGAATTACCATTATCTGTATTAAAAAAATATATATATTATTGTAGAATGCGTTGTGGTCCACGTTTAAATAAAGAAGCTGGTGATAAATTACAAAATCGTTATGTTATGATGAGAGCTGGTACACGTGAACATGAAAAAGATATGGAAAAACGTTTATCAATACCAATAACTGTTAGACAACTTGAAGCTGTTATACGTATATCTGAATCATTAGCTAAAATGCAATTACAACCATTTGCAACTGAGGTACATGTTGATGAAGCATTAAGATTATTTCAAGTATCAACACTTGATGCAGCAATGTCAGGTTCATTAGCTGGTGCTGAAGGTTTTACATCACAAGAAGATCATGAAATTCTTGCAACTATTGAAAAACAATTGAAAAAAAGATTTGCCATTGGTTCACAAGTATCAGAACAAAATATTGTCAATGATTTTATCAAACAAAAATATCCAGAACGTGCTGTTTTTAAAGTTATTCATACTATGATTAGACGTGGAGAATTACAACATCGTATGCAACGTAAAATGCTCTACAGACTTATGTAAATTTAACATATCAATACTCAATTATTTTATTTTTAATCATTTTTTGTCTTTTGCCAAATGGCCAATTTTTTTTTTACAATAATTTATAAAATTTGATTTTTAAATGGATACAATGGATGATGTTCAACTCTGAAACAAAAAAGAAAAAAAAATTATAATTTTGCTTTTTTAATTTAGATTAAATAATTTTACCCTTTAAAAAATAGAAAATTAAATATTCTTCCATTATTTCCTCGGTCAAGTGCATTTAGTACATCAATTTCATCAGAACTTAGCTCAAAATTAAATATATCAATATTTTTTTTAATACGTTCTGGTGATGAACTTTTTGGAATGACAACAAGACCTTCTTGTACTAAATGTCGTAGTAAAATTTGTCCAGTTGTTTTATTTTTATCATTTGATATTTTTCTAACAACTGGATGTCCAAGTAAATCAGGAAATTTTTCTGGATTATAATTATATTTTGTTTGAAAATGAGTTTTAGCACCTGGTGAACCAAGTGGACTGTAACCAGTTACAATTATACTGTGAATTTTACAAAATTCACGTAAATCTTTTTGTTGAAGATAGGCATGAAGTTCAACCTTAATAAAAAATTGTTTTTATAATTTTATTTAGAATCAAATAAATTTTCTAGTATAATTATTTTTTTTTTACCTGAAGATTGCTTGGTTTTATTGTTGCATTTTTCCAAACTTCTAGTATTTGATCTTCATTAAAATTACTCAATCCAATTGATCTTGCTCGTCCATTTTTGACTTGTTTTTCCATTTCCTGAGGTTTAAAAAAAATATATATAAATATTTAATTAGTTTAATTATATAAAAAATTAAGTAAATCAAGTGTTAGACCTTCCAGACAGATACAGGATCAGTATTCAAGTCTAATTGATAACTTCCATCTTCATGAACAGATGGTGCACAACAAGATTCATCACTGACAAAAGCAAATGGCATGTGAATTAAATACATATCAATATAATCAAGACCAAGTTTTTCAAGTGATGAATTTATATATTTTTCAACATCTGATGCACGATTACCATAATTAGGAAGCTTAAAAAATAAATTAATCACCAAATTTAATTATTAAATATTTAATTTTATATTTAAGCTTTTAATTACCTTTGTTGTTATAAATAATTCTTCACGTTTACCACCATTATTTAACCATTTTTTTAAACTTTTACCAATAGCTTCTTCATTATTATAATTAAAGGCTGTATCAATATGTCGATATCCACTTTCTAAGGCACTTTCAACTGCTGCTTCAATTTCTTCTGGTTTTGCCTAAATAATATTACAATATTTTATTTATTTATTTTTTATGCTTTCGTTTATTTTTTTTTTATTACCTGCCATGTACCAAGGCCAACTGTTGGCATGTCATATCCTGATGACAGCTTCACTGATTTCATGATCAATCACTGATAATAATATTGATTTTAATTTATTATTTTTTTATTTTATTCACCAACTTGTTACCAGCTGCAATTGACCTGTATTTTTGCACAATTGCACAACACAGTAAAGATTTTATTTTTAGAAATTGACTATGTAGTTAAATTTTATTTTATATATTGCACGATATATTTAATATTTTTCTAAAATTAAAAAATACATTAATATATTTTTTATATCAATTCAAATAATTTTTTTTTAACCGTATAAAATTGATTTTTTTTTTTTTTTCATTCGTAATTTTTATAGGTCAGAATAATTTCGTGTAATAATTATCAAGTTTTTTTTTTTTTTTGTTGTTTTAAAGTTTAAATTAATTTGACAATTTGAGTGATTTAATTTAATTTATAATATTTATTAATTAACTAATAACGGAGATAGAAAAAAATATATTTCGACAGCTTTTGGGTATAGAAAAAAGGGTTAAAAAATTTCTTACTGTATGTGGGTGAAAGATACACTTGCACCCCTAGTGGAGTTTCTACGAATTTTTTATACTTACTGTGTGATAGAAATATTAATCGATATTATATTTAATTTAATTAATTAAATTATAAAAAAGCATTAATAGATTTATTAATTTAATATTTGTAAAATAGTTGAAAGTTAAATTAAATTAAATGATTGAAAATTTGATATGTTCATTATGGTTCATTTTAATTACTAAAGTAATGATCAGAAAATATTTAATTAATGGAAATGATAAAGGCAATAAAATGTAGCATAATATTTTATAAAATTTTAATGAAAAAAAAAAAAAAAAAGTAGATAAAAACAAAACTTGTAATTCATAGATATTTAAATAACATGCAAATTATTTTAGAAAGAATTTCAAAGAGTTTTAATCTTTAGAATCAAAACAATTATTTTTTTCATGTAAATTATTTTAGAATATTAAATCCAATATACTTGATGGATTTGAATTTGATGAATCGTCTTTCTCAAATTTACGACGATAAAAACCTTCAGTAATATAAAGATTTGGATCCGAAGCTGGATATTTTCCGATTTCCACAGCGTAATCGAGTGGCGATGGATCAACGATTTCTACAAAATTAAAATTTATAGATAATAATTTCGAATACTTAAATAAGCTTTGTTTATTGACAAAAAAAAAAAAAAATTAATAATAAAAATAATATTGTAGTAACATCTCACCATTCTTGATAAATGTATAGAAAAAAACTCGATAATGAAGTTCGTTAGCCGCAAAAAATTCCGCAGAAAATCTTTGACCGGAAATTAATTCCTTATTAACAATGTAATTTTTATTATATTCTTCCCACTTGCTGCTTTTTTCATTTTCATCTTGTACCTGAACATTTTTATAAAATAAAAAAATTAACATTAAAATATTTTGATAATTAAATTTTATATAATTAATTTCATACCGTAAGTTTGATTATATAGCCAGGCTTTTCCTCAACTTCATAGCTAATAAAAATTTTATCACCTTTATTGGCATGATAAACTTTGGTACGTTGAAAGTCATTTTGAAAATATCCTGGAATAGAACTGGGTTCAGGCCAAATTTTTTTGTCAATACCCCTATCAAAATTACTACAAAAAAAAAAAAATAATCTTGAATAATTATGGTATATTTTTTTTAATTGTATTTTTTATTTAATATTTATTTCACCTTATATTTCCATAGTAAATACCACGAGTAATTGAAATTTCTTGCTGATCATTTATGTGAATGACTAAAAAATTTTAAATAAAAAATACCAATTATATAAATACAAATAAATACTAAAAATTAATAATAAATTAATCATTTAATGAAGAATTTAAATAAAAACGTACATTGAGTTTTGGTGGCCGATGGATTGAAAGCTTTGAAACACATTTTAAACTGCTGACGTTTTGGAAAATATGTAAAGCATCCAAATGAAGAGTTACGTTCAAGTGCCATGGATATTCTATTTACAGGGTTTACTAATCCTTCCATCTGATGAAACATAATTATCATTTAATAATCACAGCTAGTTGATTAAGTGTATAAAATTAGAAAAAAAAAAAAAAAGTTAGTCGCTAATGACTCAGCTTTGAATACAAATTAAATAAATTTGATAACAAAAAAAAAATGAACAAAACTTGAATAAAAATAATTTATGATTAATTAATTAAAACTTACCGAGAATAAGATGAAAGTTGATTCTTCGTTAATACTTGCATTGGCACATGCATACAATGATTTATCAACATATTCTAGAGGTATAGAATTAATTGCACAATGACCGATGGGAAAGTGCATTAAAATTGTATCATCTTGTGCATTGACTGTTGCTAAAAATAGCATCACGATGCCAAAAAGAATATTAATCTTTATCATGATTGATAATAATTATAAAAAATAAATAATTATTTATTTTTATTTGATGAATTTAATTTTCTTTTTATAATTATATTTTTTTTGTTTTTTCAACAACCAACAAATAGAGGATTAGTTTACTGTCAAGAGAGAATTTAAAACTGAGTGGATAAATGGGTATTGAATGGATATTTATACTTTTTTAAAAAAATAAAATATTTGGTGATAAACACTTATCACTGATAAATGTTATTATTATTTCCAAGAATATAAAAGTCACAATAGATTTTTATTATTAGTTATAATACATCTTCAAATTAAAAATGACTCGTCTATAATTATTATCGAGGTCGAATATTTATTTGAAATATCATTTTTGGTATTTTATTATTTATCATAAAAATTGAGTTTTGCTTTTTTATATGATGGTAAAATTTAATGGCA